>NC_082651.1:35003129-35185223 GCF_028023285.1 Balaenoptera ricei
TAAAGGTTCCCTCTGATCAACCCAGGAAGAACAAACAGAAAGCCTCTGAGCCTATCAGTGGCGCTCCCAAGGCCAAAATCCAGCCAAAGAAACCAGAGTGCCTGTTAGGGGGAGAAGTGGTTACCTGCCACGCTGCAGTCAGTGACAGGGCTCCTGTGAACACGGCCAAGCACTCTCAAGGCAAACCTCAGAAAGCTGCATCCAGAAAGATCAGCAAAACTAAGAGCCACGGGCAGGAAAAGACCAAAAGGACCAGAGGGAGAAACAAGGCTGAAGAGAACAAGCAGTCAGGGAACAAAGTCAAGGCAGAAGAGAAGCCAGCAATCCCCCACACGAAGCGAAAGGAACACCAAACTGAGCTTCTCCAACAGAGCTTTCAAAAGCCTCGAACCTCCCTTGGCGTGCGCATGCTGGAGTCTGTGAAGGTTCTTCATGCGCTGGGGAAGAAGAATGAGACGAAAACTGGGCTCTCTTCCTGTCGGCTCTTGGGAAAGTCAAGCAACCCCAAAGACCCCCAGCCACCCCCAGCTATCCAGCCATGGCGGCATACCCCACGTGAGGGGAAGGGTCCTGAGAAAACGCAAGTCCAAGCCCAGAAACCAGACAGCAGTGCTGAAACAGAGTGTCCATCTCCAGCCCAGTATGAGCGGCCTCCTCCTGGGAAGGTCAAGTTGATACCTCTGCCTTTTTCTGCCTGGGACAAGCCTCAAGCTCGACCCGCTCCTCGGAGGCCCCAGTCTCTGGCCTCACATCGGCCTGCTGGGGCTTACCGTGCCCAGCCTGGTTCTACTGACTCAGCTCAACCTGCTGCAGTCAATTCATCCCAGCCAGCTCCTGCCTCTTTGCCAGGCCCCGCCAAACCAGCTCAGCCAACTGTGACCAACCCAACCCAACCGGCTTGGACCAACCACACCCAGCCTCGTGTCCCTCAGTCTGCTGCTCCTAGGCCTGCACCCTCCAAAACTTCATCTGGCCCTCCTCTCCAGCGGGAGCCTGTTCCCCCTGCTGTGAATAAGCGCCAGGCCCCACCCAAGCTCCAAACCCAATTTCTACTCCAAGACTTCAGCAAGCAACGAGTTCCATGGAGGGAACCCAACGTGCCTGAGCCAGTCATGTCAAAGCCCATCGAACAAGAGCAGAGGCCAGAGCGAGAGGCCATGAAGAGGCGGGCTCAACAACAACGGGAGAATGCTGCCAGATACACCTCTTCGGGCAAGCTGCAATTTTTCACCGAGAGGGAAAACGAAATGGAAATTGCCGACTACTACGGATACGTCAAGTGAGAGCTGCTAGGATTCTTGGTGCCACCTTGGCTACCAGCTGTTCTTCCATACACAGGTAAGACAGGTATAGAACTGAATAAGTAAATGGAATACAATTAATAGACGAGTAACAAACCTTTCGAATTTTCAGATGCTGCTAACTGGGGCGTGAGAAAGGAAGGACTGAAAGTTGGATGGGAGAATGAAGGAAAGGGGTAAAAACTGAGCAAAGAGGAAGGAACTTGGCCCAGGGCTAGGAAGGCCAAAAGAGACGTATGGATTTAGGAAAGGAAGCAGGAGTGAGGATGAAATGGCAGAAGTAAAAAGCAGGGTCAGAGGTCTGGGTTGAAAGAACACAATTGGAGTAGAGTTGAAGGTGACAGAAGAGGAGTCTAGGTTTACTAGGAGAAATAGAAAAAGTCTCTCGGGGACGCTGGCCTTAAGTCTCACAACCACCAGATAGGTATTTCAGAAAACAAGAGGTTCAGGACACATCTCTGAAAGGTCTGAGTCGCCTTATTCAGGTGGGACTGTAGTGGGGGAATAGGGAAATCTACCAGAGAAGTGGCTAGGGCTCAGAGTTATCCTAGGGGCAGCTGACGACAGGGGCAGAGCCAAGGGAACTGCTGGATCAGGAGGCCCACGAACAAATCAGGGGCAGAGCCGCCTGTCACTTCCCTGCCAGGAAGGAAGCCAGGTATATTACTATAACCAAGGCACACTGGGGTCTTTACTGTATGGAGAACTTGGCTCCTGCCCGCAATCCTACGGCTCTGCGTCACACACAGGAAGTAGGGCCTCTGGGCAACCAGAAATGGGAATGGGACTGAAGGAGATTCAGCCCACAAATATCCGACCACCAGCTTCCACCTCTGCAATCTGCCACCCTGTGTCTGCTCAACGCATCACAGAAACAAGTTTTCAAGGTGAGTATACAGACGGCAGAGAAAAGTTGAACAATGAGGTCAGCATTGAAAAATGGGGTCAAATCGACAGCTGGGAAGGGGTGTAGAGACAGGTAGAATTTAGATCCTGAGCCTTTAATAACCACTACCTTCTCTCAGTGCTCTCTGTTTTTAGACTCTATATGAGAACACCTAGGGCTTCCCTGGTGGCGCCTGCCAATGCAGGGGACACGGGTTCGAGCCCTGGTCTGCGAAGATCCCACATGCCGTGCAGCAACTAAGCGCATGTGCCACAACGACGGAGCCTGCATTCTAGAGCCCGTGAGCCTCAACTACCGAAGCCCACGTGCCTACAGCCCATGCTCCGCAACAAGAGAAGCCACCGCGATGAGATGCCCGCACACCGCAACCAAGAGTAGCCCCCGCTAGCCGCCAACTAGAGAAAGCCCGTGCACAGCAATGAGAGACCCAGTGCGGCCAAAAAAATAAATACGTAGAATAAATAAGTTCAAACAGTAAATAAATACATAAACATAAATTACAAAAAAAAAGAACACCTAATGCAGGTGGGAAGGTGGGAGGGCCACTGTAGAGGTCATCTATGCTACATGTACAAGAACCCCGAGAGCACACCAATCGGTACCACACTTTTCACTGCTGTAGCCGATCATTCCCCTGGTACTGCCACACTGTAGCACTCCCTTCCCTCATCTACTGCTATAGTCTCTTTGGAAGGTGTTTCAGAACTCTTGTTATGAGAGTGCCAGTTGAACTGTCCTCACTTCCTTCATTTACACCAGGAGTGAAGACCTTGTGGTCCGAGATCCTGTCCAGAGAGCAAGCAGGCTAAGACTCTGTCTTTGTTGATGTATTTCATCAGAAAGGGCTCTACCCCCTCTCCTAGTTCATGGTGTGAAGTGTTCTTGGCCTCTCGGGAAAGTGGGGAGAATGGAAAGGACCCTATATGAGAATGCTAGGCTCTGTAAAACATTTCAGGTTTTTAAAAATAAGACTCATTTTGTATTGGACTGACAACAGTCCTATGAAATACAAAGAAAGCCGAGAATCAGTGACAGGAAAGGATCACCAGTAAGAACTACAACAGTCACCGCTTACCTCGTAGCACAGGGCACTGTCCGTGATCCTTAAGAAGAGTTAGTAGAAATGCCTTGCCCATCTTGCCCCTGAACCCCTTGAAAGGTACACGACTGCTGTGTTGGTGTTTAGGGGGAGCATCTCACTTACCAGGGACTGACTTCTCCCTTGATTCCTCTGTAGTGATGGAGACTTCCCCGCTGATGAAAAATTCCCTGGGATTGCAACCTCCAAGCCAGACAGCTTTCCTATGGAATGACAGAGAACTTGTCAAGGTGAAACACCAGTCTGCGGGAGAAAGGGAAGAAGAGAATGATGGAAATCGTTTCTGGGAAACTATTTTTACATTATGTGTTGTTTGTTCCCGGTAAATAAACTGAAATCTTCTTAACAGTAAAACAAAATCGAAACCACTAAAGCCAATAATACAGGAGTATAACGTTCGAAAAAAATTTCTTTGGCTGCGCAGCATGTGGGATCTTAGCTCCCCAACCAGGGATTGAACCCACGCCTGCTGCATTGCAAGCGCAGAGTCTTCACCACGGGACCACCGGGGAAGTCCCAGGACTATCACTTTTAAAGGAGAAGGTACAAACCCCTCGGTTCTATGAACTGGAGATTTTTAGTAAGAAGTCAATATATTTGTTGTTAGGCACATTTTATGTTAGGCTGTCTCCCTGCACAGGATGCAGGCGCCTTGAGAATGGAAGTCATATCCCTCTATAGTACGTCCCTCTTCTTTCTGCTTTGCAGTTTGCTGCTCCACTTGTTCAACCCCACCTAGTAATAACCTATACTTCCCTTGTTCCTGTTTTCCCATCTGGAAAACAGACAAAAGGCCACCAAACAACGCAAAGGTCTCAACAAATAAGGGATATCCAAAACCAGAGATGGCCAGAACTTCTGTACCCCTGATGAAATAGTCCTCATACAAAACCTGATAATCAAATTCCTTAATGCTAGGAATCACAGTGAAAAATAGTATCTGAACTGACTTCTGTCAGATGAGTGAGAACTAAGGTTAATTCAGTGTATCTGAAGCATAGAAAGTGAGGGCAAAAGTGGCACAAGATGGGGCTAGAGAAGCAGAGAGGATTCTAGACCACGCAGAGTCTTAAAGGCCAACAGTGTGTTTTCTATTCTCAAAACAATGTTTGTGAGCGATGTTTATGAGCAACGTTCCAACTTGCTTTGAAGGTTTCTTGTGTGAAGAGTGGATGGGAAGGAAACAAGACATATGGACACTAGTTAGGACCTAATCGCAACAGACAGGCAAGTTCAGTATTAGGAAGTTGAGGAAGAGCTGGCTGACAGATTCCAAAGAAATTCAGGAGATGAACTGAAGCGGGCTTAATGGGGTAGGAGATGGAGGAAAGGAAGGTCTTAGGGAATTCAAGGGTTTACTGCACACATGAGCAAAGTCTCAAAATTAATCATTTGAACGTACAGAGGCGGATCTCCCAAATGACACCGGTTAGGAAGCAACGGTACGCCCTTTAGAATTCCTAGAGACAACACAAATCAACTGTTTCGATGGAAAATTCGGCGGGACTCTTGATTTCCATGGGAATACAGAGAAAAGAGACACTGATCTGGCTTGCAGGTATATTTAGGAAGTTGTTAGCCGGACATCACCTACTAGTATCATGTAAGTAGGCCGTCCGAAGTAGGAAGCTTAGGGGAAAAACCTGGAGGAAAACTTAAAAGCTGAAGCCACACCTCCACACTACACCACCTTTCACAATTTCTTCTCAGATAAGCATCATCCCCATCAGTGAAGAAACTCGTACCTCATAATAGGAAAAACAGGCCTAAAGATTCAATGTGTGTCTTGGGAGGTCCCATCTATGCGATATCTTCCTGGGACCAGAAAAGGCCCCAGGAAGATCAATCTCTGCACCCCTGAAAGCTTACCACCAAGGAAAATGACTAGGTCCATAGATTTCCTCCCTCAAACCAGCTTACCTCACACATAGATCATTAGCAACTCCGCCCTTACTCACATTATCACAGTCACAAGAGTGGTTAGGGAGAAAAGCACTAACCAGGGGAACTAAAACAGAGGCAATCCAGGCCAAGCTGGGCTGGTGGCAGATATCTGCTCCTTACGCTCGGGTGCATAATGCGACTCACCACAGTGCCTTTTTCACAGACCCTTTTGAACGTTTCTCCACAGAATCCAACAGCTCAAGTTAGCTCATGACGCTTCAAGGTCAACAGTCGTCAAGAGAAAAACATGCAATATGTCTTACAATGTTGGATTCCTTACAAACAGGACAAGGAGATAACCATGTAGACAAAACCAGAGCATTTGAAAACATCTGTATTCTACAAACACACCAGTGAATGCTATAAATAAGGTACTATGACATAAAACAAAATGAAAACTAGATGTGAGACTGTTCTCTTCAGTGTACAGACTTCATGGCAGTTGCTGCACACTATCTAGCTACTTAGATCTTTAACTCTCTGTTCTGTTAATACCAAATGAGGCCCAAGTGTGTCAACCTGTTTCCCACAGAAACCAAAAAGTCTACATGCATCTCTTTTCTCCTGTGCCCTTTCACCTTACCTGCTCCCAATTCTCCACCAACATCCTCCTCTTTCTCTAATTATTCTCCTCTTCATTTTGCTTGGCCTTGCCCCCAAGCATGCAAGACAGAGAGTCCTAGAGGTCCAAGATTCTAGAGTGGCTGTTTGCAAGGCGGAGGAGATTACAGTAACTGCCACACTGTATATACTTCTGTGCAAAGAAAAAGGGACAGTGTTCAGAATGTCTCTCACATATAACAAGAGCTGGAGATGGCAGGATACCTGTGTGGCCCAAGGAACTAGAGCTAGCAAATTACGGGCCAAACAATTGCAACCAAAGGCTGGAAGAGGAAAGGTCTGCAACCAGCTCTGTCTCCTAGCTCTCTGGTATTTGCTGCCAACGGGCAGAGTCTATTTCGTGAGGCATCAAGCACTGAAAAGAAGACTCCTGCTGCTGGAAGTTGACAGGAAGTAACGTCCAATGCAAGATCAAGGCTTGTCCTCGAAGCAATGCCCATAATGGAAGAAGAAAAAACAAGAGAAAGCGGAAGAGAAATGTTAAGTCGCAAGTCCAACCTGGCCCCCAGCCTAGCCCAGCCCAAGGAAGGTAGGAGTCAAGGAGAAGAAACTAAAAGAGAAGAGCCTTGGACCACAACATTCTCCACAAGGTACACTCAAGAAACTTCACCCTACTCTTGAACCAAGTTACAAAGAGAGCTTCTTAATCCCTACTTTGGCTCCTTAAAAGCTGCTATCAGTTCACTCATTAGACACATATGATTTCAGAACAACTGTAATAGTTCAAACTAGATGGCTCTTTCCTTCCTAAGGATTATTAGTTAAATAAGATCTATATAGCTCTAAGTATATGATACATAAAATAGAATACTCTGTAGAATGTAAGTAACTCTTAGTTCAGTGTATTAATGAACGTCTGTAAGAAATGTTGCAATGATTTCCCTAATGGAAGAGCCTGGGGGAGGTAAATCTGTCTTCTAGGATTTCCTCCCCAGAGCTCAGAAACTCAGGTGTTGTTTTAGCTCTCCTACACTCTCTTCACCCAAGCCCGCCTTCCTGTTGGGGATCGGACCTCCCTATTGGCTCTCTCATACCTTTCAACTGCCTGCTTTGTGACATCACTCTCCTACCAAACCTACTACCACTTGGTAGAGCCTTGGGGTTTCCGTGGAGCTGTTTGGACCAGTAACCAGTGACCTCTGTACTGGACACGTGCGCCGTTCAGCTGCAGCCACTCAGACATCCTCTAGTGTTGTCTCCTCATCCCTTGTACCTGCAGTGGATGCTTCCTCTTCTCTGACCATGTCAGGTAAGAAAAGAAACTTTGGAAAGTTTTGCGTTCGATTTCTTTTGCCCCTAAATTGAGTAGGAGATTCAAAATAGTATGGAATAATGAGGGAAAGTATTGAACTACAAGTCTGGAGACCTAATTTCACTTTTGACTTTGACGTTTACTATCTGTGTGACTTTGGACAAATCACTGGCTGTCTCACAAAGCCTGTTGCTTTCCTTAACTGTTACGTTAGGATACCACATTGGGTTGATCACTCTGATCCCCTTCTTTTCCAGTATTGAGCCTTAAAGGGTACCCATGTAGAAAACGAAATCAGACACTTCTCAAGAGTGTTTCAACAGAAACATAGAAAAGCCAGGGGACATAGAAAACTAGCAATATATACCAAGATGTTTCATCTCTAATGGTCTCCCTCCACTAGGATTTCGACTAGTTGAAAAGAGAGAATAGGGAGAGAGGATGGAGAGTACTGGGCTCTACAGGGAGGCACAGAGTCGAGCGTAAGGAAGTTTAGGATGGTTTTCATTAGCACAGGCCAACAGGCACCAAGAGATGGGAGAAAATGTAAGAATGAAGAGGGAAAGCATAGAGGAGCTCTCAAGAAAAACGGAGTTTGCAATGGAATGCTGATGGGAACCAAAGATTTTCAATTAAAGCAGAAACAGCACAGAGGGAAACCTGCTCAGAGCAGGGCAAAACCAAGTTGATGGTAGCAAACCCTTACATTAACAGACTAAGAAGGAAAGTAAGGCCAGAACAGGGGATCGCCAGGAAAGGCAGCTTATCAGAAAAGTCATACTCCGTTTTCTTTCTTTTATTGCCTCTCTGAATACAGTTGGCCACTTGACAGTTTTGAATATAAACGTTTTAGAAATACGTTTTAGAAATGATGCCTCCTATAAACAAGCAACCACAGTGGTTATCTAGGGGGCTGCTTTTCAGTGTTTTATTCTTTCTAATTTTTAAACTAGGTAGACATTTCGCCAATTCAACATTTTAAGTGATATCTTCTAAATTGAATCAGAAGGACTATTTTCCTTTGTGTGATATGTAGGTTCTAAGGCAAGGCTGCTTTTCATTTTTACAGTTATTTCCTTCCTAACACAGAGAGCACATTGATCAACAGCCATCGTTCGCTTGTAGATCTTAGCTACCGAAGAAGAAGAAGAAGAAGAAAAAGTCAAGCCCCACATCTCTAATTCCCCCCCACTTAGGGAATTCCCTGGCGGTCCAGTGCTTAGGACTCGGTGCTTTCACGGCCAGGGCCACGCGGCGCGGCCAAAGAAACAAAACAAACAAACATCCACGTTTATCGAAAACCATATTGTGGAGTCCTGTGGATTTTCTTACATTTGAAAATCTTTTTTAATGGGATTCTAGGCATGATGGTTTTTTGAGGTTTTGGGATGCCATCTTCTTGGATGCTGAAGATGATTCTAATCTAAGTTCTAGGATAAATCCAAAAACCTTCCTGATACATTTTAAGCTTCCTTTCTGCTTATTATATAAGCTATATTCATTGAAATATATATTTCTCCTAGGCTTAATACCTCTTACTTGCTGGGTAAAAATATGAAGGAGCACAATAATGAAACTCTTTTACACTTATTATTTTGCCGTCTGCTTCGTACCGGTTTTCATTGAAATACTTGTCTATGTGTGTTGTGGCTACCTATACATGCACATTTATTGCATTCTGTTGCTTGTTATGCATTTTTTACTGACATACCTTCTCTGT
Source organism: Balaenoptera ricei (assembly GCF_028023285.1). Taxonomy (NCBI): domain Eukaryota; kingdom Metazoa; phylum Chordata; class Mammalia; order Artiodactyla; family Balaenopteridae; genus Balaenoptera; species Balaenoptera ricei. The sequence goes on from NC_082651.1 coordinate 35,011,974, forward strand.
CTGTATGCATTGGCTAGGAATTCATTCACCTCTATCACCTCCATCGTGTTTTCTGGTTAATAGTATTCACTAAAATAGAGTGGGCAAAATTCACTTTCATAATGTTGCATGGATGGTACAGAATGCCATTTGTTAGTAAATTCATTAGGCTTCGATACTTGCCACATACCCCAGTTTTCATTAATATCTATGGATTTCTTTTTCGTTAACGTAATATGCTTGTCATGATTTTTCTTTGTCTTTCTAGAACTTATTGTATCTTCCTCCATATAAACCATACGCAATAGATCAGCTTATTCATCTATTAATTATTACTGCTATTATTATTGGTGGTGGTGTTATAACCACTTTATAGATGAGTAATCTGAAGGAATCAGATAACTTTTCCCTTTCCAAAAGCACTTAAGAAATCCACTTTCGGGTAATCATTTTGAGGTAGGATGAGAAACCAGGCTTGAAGAGGGCAAAAATGACTCTTTCAATTCACCAGTTGGACTGAGCTGTACGTCACCTCTAGGTAATAGCGTGGGAACTGCACAAGCAAAGGGAGACACTGAAGACGACAATGGTAATAGCCGTACTGTTTTCTAATGGACAAAAAAAATGCCTATATTATAAGTTCTGTTTCTCCTGCTTTCTGGCAGTATCATGCTCAGAGTGGAGTCCTGGCAAGGAAGTCAGGATACTTAGGTTCTGAAACCTGGTAATGATACTAACATAATGAGAGAACTTGAACAAGTCAACCCGACCTCTCTGAGCCTCAGTTTCCTTACTCACGAAATGAGACTGAGAACATCGAAGTTCTCTAAGGGCCTCCTAGTTCTAAAATGCTTCCAGTCTAGGAAATAGCATAGAAGTCAATACGAGTGCAGGCTGAAGGGAAAGACAGGGCAGGGAGAAGGTTGCTTCCAGCCTAGAGAACAATCTCTGAACCACACCACTTGGCTCTTCTGCCCGTCTGTGCCCAAGATTGGGAGCACAGGCAGTTAATAGAGAAGAGTGGAAAACTGCTCAGTCCTTACAGCCATCATTAACTGTCTGATTTTGGGTTTCTCAGGAAGTAGTGATAGTAGAGGTGTCCTGATAGCAAGAACCTTCAGATGATGCCGTTCCTCAAACGTAGTGAGAATTTCTCAACCTCCCTGAGTTTTTCATGACCCTCTTGTTCTTACAGAAAATTTCCAACATCCATCTCTACGTGGAACTCTAAATTCTCTGCAGCATTCTCCTCCTGTGGTGAGCAATGCAACTTCCCTAACACGAAGCGTCTGCAACTTCTCCAGAGTCTCTGCCCCTGCCGTCAGTTCGGCATCGGCTACTGGTACCCCTTTCCAGACACTCATGGGTAGTGCCTACCTTTACCAACATTCTAGCACGACTATGTTATCTGGAGTTACGGACCACAGCCAGATCTCCACTTCAGCTGCTTCCTATCCAGGTGTTCTTGAGTGGGACATCACAGCAAGCACTGAAAAGAATTCTTCTTCACTCGGAGACTTTACTCTGGCACTCACTGACCGCCACACAGCTGCCTCCTCCATGTTTCTGGCAGCCCAGTATGATAAAACTTCAGACGCCAAGAACATGGTCCCTCTACATCCATCGCTTTCTGCCAGCCTTGCTCAGGGAACACCATCTCAGATTCCAAATCAGGGGCAGAGCCGCCTGTCACTTCCCTGCCAGGAAGGAAGCCAGGTATATTACTATAACCAAGGCACACTGGGGTCTTTACTGTATGGAGAACTTGGCTCCTGCCCGCAATCCTACGGCTCGGCGTCATACACAGGAAGTCGGGCCTCTGGGCAACCAGAAATGGGAATGGGACTGAAGGAGATTCAGCCCACAAATATCCGACCACCAGCTTCCACCTCTGCAGTCTGCCACCCTGTGCCTGCTCAACGCATCACAGAAACAAGTTTTCAAGGTGAGTATAACAAACGCCAGAGAAAGTTGAAGAATGAGGTCGGCATTCAAAAATGGGGTCAAATCGACAGCTGGGAAGGGGTGTAGAGGCAGGTAGAATTTAGATCCTGAGCCTTTAATAACCACTACCTTCGCTCAGTGCCCTCTGTTTTTAGACTCTACATGAGAACACCTAGGGCTTCCCTGGTGGCGCCGTGGTTAAGAATCCGCCTGCCAATGCAATGCGGGGGACACGGGTTCGAGCCCTGGTCTGCGAAGATCCCACATGCCGTGCAGCAACTAAGCGCATGTGCCACAACGACGGAGCCTGCATTCTAGAGCCCGTGAGCCTCAGCTACCGAAGCCCACGTGCCTACAGCCCATGCTCCGCAACAAGAGAAGCCACCGCGATGAGAAGCCCGCACACCGCAACCAAGAGTAGCCCCCGCTAGCCGCCAACTAGAGAAAGCCCGTGCACAGCAATGAGAGACCCAGTGCAGCCAAAAAAATAAATACGCAGAATAAATAAGTTCAAACAGTAAATAAATACATAAACATAAATTACAAAAAGAAGAACACCTAATGCAGGTGGGAAGGTGGGAGGGCCACTGTAGAGGTCATCTATGCTACATGTACAAGAACCCCGAGAGCACACCAATCGGTACCACACTTTTCACTGCTGTAGCCGATCGTTCCCCCTGTACTGCCACACTGTAGCACTCCCTTCCCTCATCTACTGCTATAGTCTCTTTGGAAGGTGTTTCAGAACTCTTGTTATGAGAGTGCCAGTTGAACTGTCCTCACTTCCTTCATTTATACCAGGATTGAAGACCTTGTGGTCCGAGATCCTGTCCAGAGAGCAAGCAGGCTAAGACTCTGTCTTTGCTGATGTATTTCATCAGAAAGGGCTCTACCCCCTCTCCTAGTTCATGGTGTGACGTGTTCTTGGCCTCTCGGGAGAGTGGGGAGAATGGAAAGGACCGTATATGAGAATATGCTAGGCTTTGTAAAACATTTCAGGTTTTTAAAAATAAGACTCATTTTGTATTGGACTTATAACAGTCCTATGAAATACAAAGCGAGCCGAGAATCAGCGACAGGAAAGGCTCACCAGTAAGAATTACAACAGTCACCGCTTACCTCGTAGCATAGGGCACTGTCCATGATCCTTAAGAAGAGTTAGTAGAAATGCCTTGCCCATCTTGCCCCTGAACCCCTTGAAAGGTACATGACTGCTGTGTTGGTGTTTAGGGGGAGCATCTCACTTACCAGGGACTGACTTCTCCCTTGATCCCTTTGTAGGGATGGAGACCTCCCCCCTGGTGATGAAAAATTCCCTGGGATTGCAACCTCCAAGCCAGACGTTTTGTGTGACACAAAGTCAAGAACTCCCCAAGTCCTGCAGTAGCAGAAACAGCCACATACTTGAGAGTAACCCACCATCTGAACTTGGGGACATTTCAGTGACAGCTCCAGTCCAGAGTGCCAGGCGTCTCCTGGCCCTGCCTCCAGCTCCAAGCCAGGGACAAATAGAGAGTAAGCACGTGGATGATATCAAAACCAAGCTTTCAAAGCCTCTGGATGCCTACCAGATCCCAACAGAGAACCAAGATCCTCCACTACTCCCTTTAGGAATCCCTGATATTCACCAGCCGCTGGCCTGCACCGATCCCCTCAGCCAAGAGGAGCAGCCTGGTTCTGAAAATGCTGATCTGGGAGAGAACAGCCGGAGTCGTCAGGACCTAGGGACACTTGAAAATGGGACTGAACCTAGCAGTGGTCTTGCAGACATTACTACACTGGCGGAGGATATTCACCTTCCCCAGCTCTTTAATCCTTTGAAAGAGCTTGATCAATCCCAAGGTCCCAACGTGATCAAAGCTAAAGACACCAGAGCCATTAAGGTGAATCAGGTGCAGGAAAAGCCAAGTGTCATAAAGGTTCCCTCTGATCAACCCAGGAAGAACAAACAGAAAGCCTCTGAGCCTATCAGTGGCGCTCCCAAGGCCAAAATCCAGCCAAAGAAACCAGAGTGCCTGTTAGGGGGAGAAGTGGTTACCTGCCACGCTGCAGTCAGTGACAGGGCTCCTGTGAACACGGCCAAGCACTCTCAAGGCAAACCTCAGAAAGCTGCATCCAGAAAGATCAGCAAAACTAAGAGCCACGGGCAGGAAAAGACCAAAAGGACCAGAGGGAGAAACAAGGCTGAAGAGAACAAGCAGTCAGGGAACAAAGTCAAGGCAGAAGAGAAGCCAGCAATCCCCCACACGAAGCGAAAGGAACACCAAACTGAGCTTCTCCAACAGAGCTTTCAAAAGCCTCGAACCTCCCTTGGCGTGCGCATGCTGGAGTCTGTGAAGGTTCTTCATGCGCTGGGGAAGAAGAATGAGACGAAAACTGGGCTCTCTTCCTGTCGGCTCTTGGGAAAGTCAAGCAACCCCAAAGACCCCCAGCCACCCCCAGCTATCCAGCCATGGCGGCATACCCCACGTGAGGGGAAGGGTCCTGAGAAAACGCAAGTCCAAGCCCAGAAACCAGACAGCAGTGCTGAAACAGAGTGTCCATCTCCAGCCCAGTATGAGCGGCCTCCTCCTGGGAAGGTCAAGTTGATACCTCTGCCTTTTTCTGCCTGGGACAAGCCTCAAGCTCGACCCGCTCCTCGGAGGCCCCAGTCTCTGGCCTCACATCGGCCTGCTGGGGCTTACCGTGCCCAGCCTGGTTCTACTGACTCAGCTCAACCTGCTGCAGTCAATTCATCCCAGCCAGCTCCTGCCTCTTTGCCAGGCCCCGCCAAACCAGCTCAGCCAACTGTGACCAACCCAACCCAACCGGCTTGGACCAACCACACCCAGCCTCGTGTCCCTCAGTCTGCTGCTCCTAGGCCTGCACCCTCCAAAACTTCATCTGGCCCTCCTCTCCAGCGGGAGCCTGTTCCCCCTGCTGTGAATAAGCGCCAGGCCCCACCCAAGCTCCAAACCCAATTTCTACTCCAAGACTTCAGCAAGCAACGAGTTCCATGGAGGGAACCCAACGTGCCTGAGCCAGTCATGTCAAAGCCCATCGAACAAGAGCAGAGGCCAGAGCGAGAGGCCATGAAGAGGCGGGCTCAACAACAACGGGAGAATGCTGCCAGATACACCTCTTCGGGCAAGCTGCAATTTTTCACCGAGAGGGAAAACGAAATGGAAATTGCCGACTACTACGGATACGTCAAGTGAGAGCTGCTAGGATTCTTGGTGCCACCTTGGCTACCAGCTGTTCTTCCATACACAGGTAAGACAGGTATAGAACTGAATAAGTAAATGGAATACAATTAATAGACGAGTAACAAACCTTTCGAATTTTCAGATGCTGCTAACTGGGGCGTGAGAAAGGAAGGACTGAAAGTTGGATGGGAGAATGAAGGAAAGGGGTAAAAACTGAGCAAAGAGGAAGGAACTTGGCCCAGGGCTAGGAAGGCCAAAAGAGACGTATGGATTTAGGAAAGGAAGCAGGAGTGAGGATGAAATGGCAGAAGTAAAAAGCAGGGTCAGAGGTCTGGGTTGAAAGAACACAATTGGAGTAGAGTTGAAGGTGACAGAAGAGGAGTCTAGGTTTACTAGGAGAAATAGAAAAAGTCTCTCGGGGACGCTGGCCTTAAGTCTCACAACCACCAGATAGGTATTTCAGAAAACAAGAGGTTCAGGACACATCTCTGAAAGGTCTGAGTCGCCTTATTCAGGTGGGACTGTAGTGGGGGAATAGGGAAATCTACCAGAGAAGTGGCTAGGGCTCAGAGTTATCCTAGGGGCAGCTGACGACAGGGGCAGAGCCAAGGGAACTGCTGGATCAGGAGGCCCACGAACAAATCAGGGGCAGAGCCGCCTGTCACTTCCCTGCCAGGAAGGAAGCCAGGTATATTACTATAACCAAGGCACACTGGGGTCTTTACTGTATGGAGAACTTGGCTCCTGCCCGCAATCCTACGGCTCTGCGTCACACACAGGAAGTAGGGCCTCTGGGCAACCAGAAATGGGAATGGGACTGAAGGAGATTCAGCCCACAAATATCCGACCACCAGCTTCCACCTCTGCAATCTGCCACCCTGTGTCTGCTCAACGCATCACAGAAACAAGTTTTCAAGGTGAGTATACAGACGGCAGAGAAAAGTTGAACAATGAGGTCAGCATTGAAAAATGGGGTCAAATCGACAGCTGGGAAGGGGTGTAGAGACAGGTAGAATTTAGATCCTGAGCCTTTAATAACCACTACCTTCTCTCAGTGCTCTCTGTTTTTAGACTCTATATGAGAACACCTAGGGCTTCCCTGGTGGCGCCTGCCAATGCAGGGGACACGGGTTCGAGCCCTGGTCTGCGAAGATCCCACATGCCGTGCAGCAACTAAGCGCATGTGCCACAACGACGGAGCCTGCATTCTAGAGCCCGTGAGCCTCAACTACCGAAGCCCACGTGCCTACAGCCCATGCTCCGCAACAAGAGAAGCCACCGCGATGAGATGCCCGCACACCGCAACCAAGAGTAGCCCCCGCTAGCCGCCAACTAGAGAAAGCCCGTGCACAGCAATGAGAGACCCAGTGCGGCCAAAAAAATAAATACGTAGAATAAATAAGTTCAAACAGTAAATAAATACATAAACATAAATTACAAAAAAAAAGAACACCTAATGCAGGTGGGAAGGTGGGAGGGCCACTGTAGAGGTCATCTATGCTACATGTACAAGAACCCCGAGAGCACACCAATCGGTACCACACTTTTCACTGCTGTAGCCGATCATTCCCCTGGTACTGCCACACTGTAGCACTCCCTTCCCTCATCTACTGCTATAGTCTCTTTGGAAGGTGTTTCAGAACTCTTGTTATGAGAGTGCCAGTTGAACTGTCCTCACTTCCTTCATTTACACCAGGAGTGAAGACCTTGTGGTCCGAGATCCTGTCCAGAGAGCAAGCAGGCTAAGACTCTGTCTTTGTTGATGTATTTCATCAGAAAGGGCTCTACCCCCTCTCCTAGTTCATGGTGTGAAGTGTTCTTGGCCTCTCGGGAAAGTGGGGAGAATGGAAAGGACCCTATATGAGAATGCTAGGCTCTGTAAAACATTTCAGGTTTTTAAAAATAAGACTCATTTTGTATTGGACTGACAACAGTCCTATGAAATACAAAGAAAGCCGAGAATCAGTGACAGGAAAGGATCACCAGTAAGAACTACAACAGTCACCGCTTACCTCGTAGCACAGGGCACTGTCCGTGATCCTTAAGAAGAGTTAGTAGAAATGCCTTGCCCATCTTGCCCCTGAACCCCTTGAAAGGTACACGACTGCTGTGTTGGTGTTTAGGGGGAGCATCTCACTTACCAGGGACTGACTTCTCCCTTGATTCCTCTGTAGTGATGGAGACTTCCCCGCTGATGAAAAATTCCCTGGGATTGCAACCTCCAAGCCAGACAGCTTTCCTATGGAATGACAGAGAACTTGTCAAGGTGAAACACCAGTCTGCGGGAGAAAGGGAAGAAGAGAATGATGGAAATCGTTTCTGGGAAACTATTTTTACATTATGTGTTGTTTGTTCCCGGTAAATAAACTGAAATCTTCTTAACAGTAAAACAAAATCGAAACCACTAAAGCCAATAATACAGGAGTATAACGTTCGAAAAAAATTTCTTTGGCTGCGCAGCATGTGGGATCTTAGCTCCCCAACCAGGGATTGAACCCACGCCTGCTGCATTGCAAGCGCAGAGTCTTCACCACGGGACCACCGGGGAAGTCCCAGGACTATCACTTTTAAAGGAGAAGGTACAAACCCCTCGGTTCTATGAACTGGAGATTTTTAGTCAGAAGTCAATATATTTGTTGTTAGGCACATTTTATGTTAGGCTGTCTCCCTGCACAGGATGCAGGCGCCTTGAGAATGGAAGTCATATCCCTCTATAGTACGTCCCTCTTCTTTCTGCTTTGCAGTTTGCTGCTCCACTTGTTCAACCCCACCTAGTAATAACCTATACTTCCCTTGTTCCTGTTTTCCCATCTGGAAAACAGACAAAAGGCCACCAAACAACGCAAAGGTCTCAACAAATAAGGGATATCCAAAACCAGAGATGGCCAGAACTTCTGTACCCCTGATGAAATAGTCCTCATACAAAACCTGATAATCAAATTCCTTAATGCTAGGAATCACAGTGAAAAATAGTATCTGAACTGACTTCTGTCAGATGAGTGAGAACTAAGGTTAATTCAGTGTATCTGAAGCATAGAAAGTGAGGGCAAAAGTGGCACAAGATGGGGCTAGAGAAGCAGAGAGGATTCTAGACCACGCAGAGTCTTAAAGGCCAACAGTGTGTTTTCTATTCTCAAAACAATGTTTGTGAGCGATGTTTATGAGCAACGTTCCAACTTGCTTTGAAGGTTTCTTGTGTGAAGAGTGGATGGGAAGGAAACAAGACATATGGACACTAGTTAGGACCTAATCGCAACAGACAGGCAAGTTCAGTATTAGGAAGTTGAGGAAGAGCTGGCTGACAGATTCCAAAGAAATTCAGGAGATGAACTGAAGCGGGCTTAATGGGGTAGGAGATGGAGGAAAGGAAGGTCTTAGGGAATTCAAGGGTTTACTGCACACATGAGCAAAGTCTCAAAATTAATCATTTGAACGTACAGAGGCGGATCTCCCAAATGACACCGGTTAGGAAGCAACGGTACGCCCTTTAGAATTCCTAGAGACAACACAAATCAACTGTTTCGATGGAAAATTCGGCGGGACTCTTGATTTCCATGGGAATACAGAGAAAAGAGACACTGATCTGGCTTGCAGGTATATTTAGGAAGTTGTTAGCCGGACATCACCTACTAGTATCATGTAAGTAGGCCGTCCGAAGTAGGAAGCTTAGGGGAAAAACCTGGAGGAAAACTTAAAAGCTGAAGCCACACCTCCACACTACACCACCTTTCACAATTTCTTCTCAGATAAGCATCATCCCCATCAGTGAAGAAACTCGTACCTCATAATAGGAAAAACAGGCCTAAAGATTCAATGTGTGTCTTGGGAGGTCCCATCTATGCGATATCTTCCTGGGACCAGAAAAGGCCCCAGGAAGATCAATCTCTGCACCCCTGAAAGCTTACCACCAAGGAAAATGACTAGGTCCATAGATTTCCTCCCTCAAACCAGCTTACCTCACACATAGATCATTAGCAACTCCGCCCTTACTCACATTATCACAGTCACAAGAGTGGTTAGGGAGAAAAGCACTAACCAGGGGAACTAAAACAGAGGCAATCCAGGCCAAGCTGGGCTGGTGGCAGATATCTGCTCCTTACGCTCGGGTGCATAATGCGACTCACCACAGTGCCTTTTTCACAGACCCTTTTGAACGTTTCTCCACAGAATCCAACAGCTCAAGTTAGCTCATGACGCTTCAAGGTCAACAGTCGTCAAGAGAAAAACATGCAATATGTCTTACAATGTTGGATTCCTTACAAACAGGACAAGGAGATAACCATGTAGACAAAACCAGAGCATTTGAAAACATCTGTATTCTACAAACACACCAGTGAATGCTATAAATAAGGTACTATGACATAAAACAAAATGAAAACTAGATGTGAGACTGTTCTCTTCAGTGTACAGACTTCATGGCAGTTGCTGCACACTATCTAGCTACTTAGATCTTTAACTCTCTGTTCTGTTAATACCAAATGAGGCCCAAGTGTGTCAACCTGTTTCCCACAGAAACCAAAAAGTCTACATGCATCTCTTTTCTCCTGTGCCCTTTCACCTTACCTGCTCCCAATTCTCCACCAACATCCTCCTCTTTCTCTAATTATTCTCCTCTTCATTTTGCTTGGCCTTGCCCCCAAGCATGCAAGACAGAGAGTCCTAGAGGTCCAAGATTCTAGAGTGGCTGTTTGCAAGGCGGAGGAGATTACAGTAACTGCCACACTGTATATACTTCTGTGCAAAGAAAAAGGGACAGTGTTCAGAATGTCTCTCACATATAACAAGAGCTGGAGATGGCAGGATACCTGTGTGGCCCAAGGAACTAGAGCTAGCAAATTACGGGCCAAACAATTGCAACCAAAGGCTGGAAGAGGAAAGGTCTGCAACCAGCTCTGTCTCCTAGCTCTCTGGTATTTGCTGCCAACGGGCAGAGTCTATTTCGTGAGGCATCAAGCACTGAAAAGAAGACTCCTGCTGCTGGAAGTTGACAGGAAGTAACGTCCAATGCAAGATCAAGGCTTGTCCTCGAAGCAATGCCCATAATGGAAGAAAAAAAAACAAAGAGAAAGCGGAAGAGAAATGTTAAGTCGCAAGTCCAACCTGGCCCCCAGCCTAGCCCAGCCCAAGGAAGGTAGGAGTCAAGGAGAAGAAACTAAAAGAGAAGAGCCTTGGACCACAACATTCTCCACAAGGTACACTCAAGAAACTTCACCCTACTCTTGAACCAAGTTACAAAGAGAGCTTCTTAATCCCTACTTTGGCTCCTTAAAAGCTGCTATCAGTTCACTCATTAGACACATATGATTTCAGAACAACTGTAATAGTTCAAACTAGATGGCTCTTTCCTTCCTAAGGATTATTAATTAAATAAGATCTATATAGCTCTAAGTATATGATACATAAAATAGAATACTCTGTAGAATGTAAGTAACTCTTAGTTCAGTGTATTAATGAACGTCTGTAAGAAATGTTGCAATGATTTCCCTAATGGAAGAGCCTGGGGGAGGTAAATCTGTCTTCTAGGATTTCCTCCCCAGAGCTCAGAAACTCAGGTGTTGTTTTAGCTCTCCTACACTCTCTTCACCCAAGCCCGCCTTCCTGTTGGGGATCGGACCTCCCTATTGGCTCTCTCATACCTTTCAACTGCCTGCTTTGTGACATCACTCTCCTACCAAACCTACTACCACTTGGTAGAGCCTTGGGGTTTCCGTGGAGCTGTTTGGACCAGTAACCAGTGACCTCTGTACTGGACACGTGCGCCGTTCAGCTGCAGCCACTCAGACATCCTCTAGTGTTGTCTCCTCATCCCTTGTACCTGCAGTGGATGCTTCCTCTTCTCTGACCATGTCAGGTAAGAAAAGAAACTTTGGAAAGTTTTGCGTTCGATTTCTTTTGCCCCTAAATTGAGTAGGAGATTCAAAATAGCATGGAATAATGAGGGAAAGTATTGAACTACAAGTCTGGAGACCTAATTTCACTTTTGACTTTGACGTTTACTATCTGTGTGACTTTGGACAAATCACTGGCTGTCTCACAAAGCCTGTTGCTTTCCTTAACTGTTACGTTAGGATACCACATTGGGTTGATCACTCTGATCCCCTTCTTTTCCAGTATTGAGCCTTAAAGGGTACCCATGTAGAAAACGAAATCAGACACTTCTCAAGAGTGTTTCAACAGAAACATAGAAAAGCCAGGGGACATAGAAAACTAGCAATATATACCAAGATGTTTCATCTCTAATGGTCTCCCTCCACTAGGATTTCGACTAGTTGAAAAGAGAGAATAGGGAGAGAGGATGGAGAGTACTGGGCTCTACAGGGAGGCACAGAGTCGAGCGTAAGGAAGTTTAGGATGGTTTTCATTAGCACAGGCCAACAGGCACCAAGAGATGGGAGAAAATGTAAGAATGAAGAGGGAAAGCATAGAGGAGCTCTCAAGAAAAACGGAGTTTGCAATGGAATGCTGATGGGAACCAAAGATTTTCAATTAAAGCAGAAACAGCACAGAGGGAAACCTGCTCAGAGCAGGGCAAAACCAAGTTGATGGTAGCAAACCCTTACATTAACAGACGAAGAAGGAAAGTAAGGCCAGAACAGGGGATCACCAGGAAAGGCAGCTTATCAGAAAAGTCATACTCCGTTTTCTTTCTTTTATTGCCTCTCTGAATACAGTTGGCCACTTGACAGTTTTGAATATAAACGTTTTAGAAATACGTTTTAGAAATGATGCCTCCTATAAACAAGCAACCACAGTGGTTATCTAGGGGGCTGCTTTTCAGTGTTTTATTCTTTCTAATTTTTAAACTAGGCAGACATTTCGCCAATTCAACATTTTAAGTGATATCTTCTAAATTGAATCAGAAGGACTATTTTCCTTTGTGTGATATGTAGGTTCTAAGGCAAGGCTGCTTTTCATTTTTACAGTTATTTCCTTCCTAACACAGAGAGCACATTGATCAACAGCCATCGTTCGCTTGTAGATCTTAGCTACCGAAGAAGAAGAAGAAGAAGAAAAAGTCAAGCCCCACATCTCTAATTCCCCCCCACTTAGGGAATTCCCTGGCGGTCCAGTGCTTAGGACTCGGTGCTTTCACGGCCAGGGCCACGCGGCGCGGCCAAAGAAACAAAACAAACAAACATCCACGTTTATCGAAAACCATATTGTGGAGTCCTGTGGATTTTCTTACATTTGAAAATCTTTTTTAATGGGATTCTAGGCATGATGGTTTTTTGAGGTTTTGGGATGCCATCTTCTTGGATGCTGAAGATGATTCTAATCTAAGTTCTAGGATAAATCCAAAAACCTTCCTGATACATTTTAAGCTTCCTTTCTGCTTATTATATAAGCTATATTCATTGAAATATATATTTCTCCTAGGCTTAATACCTCTTACTTGCTGGGTAAAAATATGAAGGAGCACAATAATGAAACTCTTTTACACTTATTATTTTGCCGTCTGCTTCGTACCGGTTTTCATTGAAATACTTGTCTATGTGTGTTGTGGCTACCTATACATGCACATTTATTGCATTCTGTTGCTTGTTATGCATTTTTTACTGACATACCTTCTCTGTCTGTATGCATTGGCTAGGAATTCATTCACCTCTATCACCTCCATCGTGTTTTCTGGTTAATAGTATTCACTAAAATAGAGTGGGCAAAATTCACTTTCATAATGTTGCATGGATGGTACAGAATGCCATTTGTTAGTAAATTCATTAGGCTTCGATACTTGCCACATACCCCAGTTTTCATTAATATCTATGGATTTCTTTTTCGTTAACGTAATATGCTTGTCATGATTTTTCTTTGTCTTTCTAGAACTTATTGTATCTTCCTCCATATAAACCATACGCAATAGATCAGCTTATTCATCTATTAATTATTACTGCTATTATTATTGGTGGTGGTGTTATAACCACTTTATAGATGAGTAATCTGAAGGAATCAGATAACTTTTCCCTTTCCAAAAGCACTTAAGAAATCCACTTTCGGGTAATCATTTTGAGGTAGGATGAGAAACCAGGCTTGAAGAGGGCAAAAATGACTCTTTCAATTCACCAGTTGGACTGAGCTGTACGTCACCTCTAGGTAATAGCGTGGGAACTGCACAAGCAAAGGGAGACACTGAAGACGACAATGGTAATAGCCGTACTGTTTTCTAATGGACAAAAAAAATGCCTATATTATAAGTTCTGTTTCTCCTGCTTTCTGGCAGTATCATGCTCAGAGTGGAGTCCTGGCAAGGAAGTCAGGATACTTAGGTTCTGAAACCTGGTAATGATACTAACATAATGAGAGAACTTGAACAAGTCAACCCGACCTCTCTGAGCCTCAGTTTCCTTACTCACGAAATGAGACTGAGAACATCGAAGTTCTCTAAGGGCCTCCTAGTTCTAAAATGCTTCCAGTCTAGGAAATAGCATAGAAGTCAATACGAGTGCAGGCTGAAGGGAAAGACAGGGCAGGGAGAAGGTTGCTTCCAGCCTAGAGAACAATCTCTGAACCACACCACTTGGCTCTTCTGCCCGTCTGTGCCCAAGATTGGGAGCACAGGCAGTTAATAGAGAAGAGTGGAAAACTGCTCAGTCCTTACAGCCATCATTAACTGTCTGATTTTGGGTTTCTCAGGAAGTAGTGATAGTAGAGGTGTCCTGATAGCAAGAACCTTCAGATGATGCCGTTCCTCAAACGTAGTGAGAATTTCTCAACCTCCCTGAGTTTTTCATGACCCTCTTGTTCTTACAGAAAATTTCCAACATCCATCTCTACGTGGAACTCTAAATTCTCTGCAGCATTCTCCTCCTGTGGTGAGCAATGCAACTTCCCTAACACGAAGCGTCTGCAACTTCTCCAGAGTCTCTGCCCCTGCCGTCAGTTCGGCATCGGCTACTGGTACCCCTTTCCAGACACTCATGGGTAGTGCCTACCTTTACCAACATTCTAGCACGACTATGTTATCTGGAGTTACGGACCACAGCCAGATCTCCACTTCAGCTGCTTCCTATCCAGGTGTTCTTGAGTGGGACATCACAGCAAGCACTGAAAAGAATTCTTCTTCACTCGGAGACTTTACTCTGGCACTCACTGACCGCCACACAGCTGCCTCCTCCATGTTTCTGGCAGCCCAGTATGATAAAACTTCAGACGCCAAGAACATGGTCCCTCTACATCCATCGCTTTCTGCCAGCCTTGCTCAGGGAACACCATCTCAGATTCCAAATCAGGGGCAGAGCCGCCTGCCACTTCCCTGCCAGGAAGGAAGCCAGGTATATTACTATAACCAAGGCACACTGGGGTCTTTACTGTATGGAGAACTTGGCTCCTGCCCGCAATCCTACGGCTCGGCGTCATACACAGGAAGTCGGGCCTCTGGGCAACCAGAAATGGGAATGGGACTGAAGGAGATTCAGCCCACAAATATCCGACCACCAGCTTCCACCTCTGCAGTCTGCCACCCTGTGCCTGCTCAACGCATCACAGAAACAAGTTTTCAAGGTGAGTATAACAAACGCCAGAGAAAGTTGAAGAATGAGGTCGGCATTCAAAAATGGGGTCAAATCGACAGCTGGGAAGGGGTGTAGAGGCAGGTAGAATTTAGATCCTGAGCCTTTAATAACCACTACCTTCGCTCAGTGCCCTCTGTTTTTAGACTCTACATGAGAACACCTAGGGCTTCCCTGGTGGCGCCGTGGTTAAGAATCCGCCTGCCAATGCAATGCGGGGGACACGGGTTCGAGCCCTGGTCTGCGGAGATCCCACATGCCGTGCAGCAACTAAGCGCATGTGCCACAACGACGGAGCCTGCATTCTAGAGCCCGTGAGCCTCAGCTACCGAAGCCCACGTGCCTACAGCCCATGCTCCGCAACAAGAGAAGCCACCGCGATGAGAAGCCCGCACACCGCAACCAAGAGTAGCCCCCGCTAGCCGCCAACTAGAGAAAGCCCGTGCACAGCAATGAGAGACCCAGTGCAGCCAAAAAAATAAATACGCAGAATAAATAAGTTCAAACAGTAAATAAATACATAAACATAAATTACAAAAAGAAGAACACCTAATGCAGGTGGGAAGGTGGGAGGGCCACTGTAGAGGTCATCTATGCTACATGTACAAGAACCCCGAGAGCACACCAATCGGTACCACACTTTTCACTGCTGTAGCCGATCGTTCCCCCTGTACTGCCACACTGTAGCACTCCCTTCCCTCATCTACTGCTATAGTCTCTTTGGAAGGTGTTTCAGAACTCTTGTTATGAGAGTGCCAGTTGAACTGTCCTCACTTCCTTCATTTATACCAGGATTGAAGACCTTGTGGTCCGAGATCCTGTCCAGAGAGCAAGCAGGCTAAGACTCTGTCTTTGCTGATGTATTTCATCAGAAAGGGCTCTACCCCCTCTCCTAGTTCATGGTGTGACGTGTTCTTGGCCTCTCGGGAGAGTGGGGAGAATGGAAAGGACCCTATATGAGAATATGCTAGGCTTTGTAAAACATTTCAGGTTTTTAAAAATAAGACTCATTTTGTATTGGACTTATAACAGTCCTATGAAATACAAAGCGAGCCGAGAATCAGCGACAGGAAAGGCTCACCAGTAAGAATTACAACAGTCACCGCTTACCTCGTAGCATAGGGCACTGTCCATGATCCTTAAGAAGAGTTAGTAGAAATGCCTTGCCCATCTTGCCCCTGAACCCCTTGAAAGGTACACGACTGCTGTGTTGGTGTTTAGGGGGAGCATCTCACTTACCAGGGACTGACTTCTCCCTTGATCCCTTTGTAGGGATGGAGACCTCCCCCCTGGTGATGAAAAATTCCCTGGGATTGCAACCTCCAAGCCAGACGTTTTGTGTGACACAAAGTCAAGAACTCCCCAAGTCCTGCAGTAGCAGAAACAGCCACATACTTGAGAGTAACCCACCATCTGAACTTGGGGACATTTCAGTGACAGCTCCAGTCCAGAGTGCCAGGCGTCTCCTGGCCCTGCCTCCAGCTCCAAGCCAGGGACAAATAGAGAGTAAGCACGTGGATGATATCAAAACCAAGCTTTCAAAGCCTCTGGATGCCTACCAGATCCCAACAGAGAACCAAGATCCTCCACTACTCCCTTTAGGAATCCCTGATATTCACCAGCCGCTGGCCTGCACCGATCCCCTCAGCCAAGAGGAGCAGCCTGGTTCTGAAAATGCTGATCTGGGAGAGAACAGCCGGAGTCGTCAGGACCTAGGGACACTTGAAAATGGGACTGAACCTAGCAGTGGTCTTGCAGACATTACTACACTGGCGGAGGATATTCACCTTCCCCAGCTCTTTAATCCTTTGAAAGAGCTTGATCAATCCCAAGGTCCCAACGTGATCAAAGCTAAAGACACCAGAGCCATTAAGGTGAATCAGGTGCAGGAAAAGCCAAGTGTCATAAAGGTTCCCTCTGATCAACCCAGGAAGAACAAACAGAAAGCCTCTGAGCCTATCAGTGGCGCTCCCAAGGCCAAAATCCAGCCAAAGAATCCAGAGTGCCTGTTAGGGGGAGAAGTGGTTACCTGCCACGCTGCAGTCAGTGACAGGGCTCCTGTGAACACGGCCAAGCACTCTCAAGGCAAACCTCAGAAAGCTGCATCCAGAAAGATCAGCAAAACTAAGAGCCACGGGCAGGAAAAGACCAAAAGGACCAGAGGGAGAAACAAGGCTGAAGAGAACAAGCAGTCAGGGAACAAAGTCAAGGCAGAAGAGAAGCCAGCAATCCCCCACACGAAGCGAAAGGAACACCAAACTGAGCTTCTCCAACAGAGCTTTCAAAAGCCTCGAACCTCCCTTGGCGTGCGCATGCTGGAGTCTGTGAAGGTTCTTCATGCGCTGGGGAAGAAGAATGAGACGAAAACTGGGCTCTCTTCCTGTCGGCTCTTGGGAAAGTCAAGCAACCCCAAAGACCCCCAGCCACCCCCAGCTATCCAGCCATGGCGGCATACCCCACGTGAGGGGAAGGGTCCTGAGAAAACGCAAGTCCAAGCCCAGAAACCAGACAGCAGTGCTGAAACAGAGTGTCCATCTCCAGCCCAGTATGAGCGGCCTCCTCCTGGGAAGGTCAAGTTGATACCTCTGCCTTTTTCTGCCTGGGACAAGCCTCAAGCTCGACCCGCTCCTCGGAGGCCACAGTCTCTGGCCTCACATCGGCCTGCTGGGGCTTACCGTGCCCAGCCTGGTTCTACTGACTCAGCTCAACCTGCTGCAGTCAATTCATCCCAGCCAGCTCCTGCCTCTTTGCCAGGCCCCGCCAAACCAGCTCAGCCAACTGTGACCAACCCAACCCAACCGGCTTGGACCAACCACACCCAGCCTCGTGTCCCTCAGTCTGCTGCTCCTAGGCCTGCACCCTCCAAAACTTCATCTGGCCCTCCTCTCCAGCGGGAGCCTGTTCCCCCTGCTGTGAATAAGCGCCAGGCCCCACCCAAGCTCCAAACCCAATTTCTACTCCAAGACTTCAGCAAGCAACGAGTTCCATGGAGGGAACCCAACGTGCCTGAGCCAGTCATGTCAAAGCCCATCGAACAAGAGCAGAGGCCAGAGCGAGAGGCCATGAAGAGGCGGGCTCAACAACAACGGGAGAATGCTGCCAGATACACCTCTTCGGGCAAGCTGCAATTTTTCACCGAGAGGGAAAACGAAATGGAAATTGCCGACTACTACGGATACGTCAAGTGAGAGCTGCTAGGATTCTTGGTGCCACCTTGGCTACCAGCTGTTCTTCCATACACAGGTAAGACAGGTATAGAACTGAATAAGTAAATGGAATACAATTAATAGACGAGTAACAAACCTTTCGAATTTTCAGATGCTGCTAACTGGGGCGTGAGAAAGGAAGGACTGAAAGTTGGATGGGAGAATGAAGGAAAGGGGTAAAAACTGAGCAAAGAGGAAGGAACTTGGCCCAGGGCTAGGAAGGCCAAAAGAGACGTATGGATTTAGGAAAGGAAGCAGGAGTGAGGATGAAATGGCAGAAGTAAAAAGCAGGGTCAGAGGTCTGGGTTGAAAGAACACAATTGGAGTAGAGTTGAAGGTGACAGAAGAGGAGTCTAGGTTTACTAGGAGAAATAGAAAAAGTCTCTCGGGGACGCTGGCCTTAAGTCTCACAACCACCAGATAGGTATTTCAGAAAACAAGAGGTTCAGGACACATCTCTGAAAGGTCTGAGTCGCCTTATTCAGGTGTGACTGTAGTGGGGGAATAGGGAAATCTACCAGAGAAGTGGCTAGGGCTCAGAGTTATCCTAGGGGCAGCTGACGACAGGGGCAGAGCCAAGGGAACTGCTGGATCAGGAGGCCCACGGACAAATCAGGGGCAGAGCCGCCTGTCACTTCCCTGCCAGGAAGGAAGCCAGGTATATTACTATAACCAAGGCACACTGGGGTCTTTACTGTATGGAGAACTTGGCTCCTGCCCGCAATCCTACGGCTCTGCGTCACACACAGGAAGTAGGGCCTCTGGGCAACCAGAAATGGGAATGGGACTGAAGGAGATTCAGCCCACAAATATCCGACCACCAGCTTCCACCTCTGCAATCTGCCACCCTGTGTCTGCTCAACGCATCACAGAAACAAGTTTTCAAGGTGAGTATACAGACGGCAGAGAAAAGTTGAACAATGAGGTCAGCATTGAAAAATGGGGTCAAATCGACAGCTGGGAAGGGGTGTAGAGACAGGTAGAATTTAGATCCTGAGCCTTTAATAACCACTACCTTCTCTCAGTGCTCTCTGTTTTTAGACTCTATATGAGAACACCTAGGGCTTCCCTGGTGGCGCCTGCCAATGCAGGGGACACGGGTTCGAGCCCTGGTCTGCGAAGATCCCACATGCCGTGCAGCAACTAAGCGCATGTGCCACAACGACGGAGCCTGCATTCTAGAGCCCGTGAGCCTCAACTACCGAAGCCCACGTGCCTACAGCCCATGCTCCGCAACAAGAGAAGCCACCGCGATGAGATGCCCGCACACCGCAACCAAGAGTAGCCCCCGCTAGCCGCCAACTAGAGAAAGCCCGTGCACAGCAATGAGAGACCCAGTGCGGCCAAAAAAATAAATACGTAGAATAAATAAGTTCAAACAGTAAATAAATACATAAACATAAATTACAAAAAAAAAGAACACCTAATGCAGGTGGGAAGGTGGGAGGGCCACTGTAGAGGTCATCTATGCTACATGTACAAGAACCCCGAGAGCACACCAATCGGTACCACACTTTTCACTGCTGTAGCCGATCATTCCCCCCTGTACTGCCACACTGTAGCACTCCCTTCCCTCATCTACTGCTATAGTCTCTTTGGAAGGTGTTTCAGAACTCTTGTTATGAGAGTGCCAGTTGAACTGTCCTCACTTCCTTCATTTATACCAGGATTGAAGACCTTGTGGTCCGAGATCCTGTCCAGAGAGCAAGCAGGCTAAGGCTCTGTCTTTGTTGATGTATTTCATCAGAAAGGGCTCTACCCCCTCTCCTAGTTCATGGTGTGAAGTGTTCTTGGCCTCTCGGGAAAGTGGGGAGAATGGAAAGGACCCTATATGAGAATGCTAGGCTCTGTAAAACATTTCAGGTTTTTAAAAATAAGACTCATTTTGTATTGGACTTACAACAGTCCTATGAAATACAAAGAAAGCCGAGAATCAGTGACAGGAAAGGATCACCAGTAAGAACTACAACAGTCACCGCTTACCTCGTAGCACAGGGCGCTGTCCGTGATCCTTAAGAAGAGTTAGTAGAAATGCCTTTGCCCATCTTGCCCCTGAACCCCTTGAAAGGTACACGACTGCTGTGTTGGTGTTTAGGGGGAGCATCTCACTTACCAGGGACTGACTTCTCCCTTGATTCCTCTGTAGTGATGGAGACTTCCCCGCTGATGAAAAATTCCCTGGGATTGCAACCTCCAAGCCAGACAGCTTTCCTATGGAATGACAGAGAACTTGTCAAGGTGAAACACCAGTCTGCGGGAGAAAGGGAAGAAGAGAATGATGGAAATCGTTTCTGGGAAACTATTTTTACATTATGTGTTGTTTGTTCCCGGTAAATAAACTGAAATCTTCTTAACAGTAAAACAAAATCGAAACCACTAAAGCCAATAATACAGGAGTATAACGTTCGAAAAAAATTTCTTTGGCTGCGCAGCATGTGGGATCTTAGCTCCCCAACCAGGGATTGAACCCACGCCTGCTGCATTGGAAGCGCAGAGTCTTCACCACGGGACCACCGCGGAAGTCCCAGGACTACCACTTTTAAAGGAGAAGGTACAAACCCCTCGGTTCTATGAACTGGAGATTTTTAGTCAGAAGTCAATATATTTGTTGTTAGGCACATTTTATGTTAGGCTGTCTCCCTGCACAGGATGCAGGCGCCTTGAGAATGGAAGTCATATCCCTCTATAGTACGTCCCTCTTCTTTCTGCTTTGCAGTTTGCTGCTCCACTTGTTCAACCCCACCTAGTAATAACCTATACTTCCCTTGTTCCTGTTTTCCCATCTGGAAAACAGACAAAAGGCAACCAAACAACGCAAAGGTCTCAACAAATAAGGGATATCCAAAACCAGAGATGGCCAGAACTTCTGTACCCCTGATGAAATAGTCCTCATACAAAACCTGATAATCAAATTCCTTAATGCTAGGAATCACAGTGAAAAATAGTATCTGAACTGACTTCTGTCAGATGAGTGAGAACTAAGGTTAATTCAGTGTATCTGAAGCATAGAAAGTGAGGGCAAAAGTGGCACAAGATGGGGCTAGAGAAGCAGAGAGGATTCTAGACCACGCAGAGTCTTAAAGGCCAACAGTGTGTTTTCTATTCTCAAAACAATGTTTGTGAGCGATGTTTATGAGCACCGTTCCAACTTGCTTTGAAGGTTTCTTGTGTGAAGAGTGGATGGGAAGGAAACAAGACATATGGACACTAGTTAGGACCTAATCGCAACAGACAGGCAAGTTCAGTATTAGGAAGTTGAGGAAGAGCTGGCTGACAGATTCCAAAGAAATTCAGGAGATGAACTGAAGCGGGCTTAATGGGGTAGGAGATGGAGGAAAGGAAGGTCTTAGGGAATTCAAGGGTTTACTGCACACATGAGCAAAGTCTCAAAATTAATCATTTGAACGTACAGAGGCGGATCTCCCAAATGACACCGGTTAGGAAGCAACGGTACGCCCTTTAGAATTCCTAGAGACAACACAAATCAACTGTTTCGATGGAAAATTCGGCGGGACTCTTGATTTCCATGGGAATACAGAGAAAAGAGACACTGATCTGGCTTGCAGGTATATTTAGGAAGTTGTTAGCCGGACATCACCTACTAGTATCATGTAAGTAGGCCGTCCGAAGTAGGAAGCTTAGGGGAAAAACCTGGAGGAAAACTTAAAAGCTGAAGCCACACCTCCACACTACACCACCTTTCACAATTTCTTCTCAGATAAGCATCATCCCCATCAGTGAAGAAACTCGTACCTCATAATAGGAAAAACAGGCCTAAAGATTCAATGTGTGTCTTGGGAGGTCCCATCTATGCGATATCTTCCTGGGACCAGAAAAGGCCCCAGGAAGATCAATCTCTGCACCCCTGAAAGCTTACCACCAAGGAAAATGACTAGGTCCATAGATTTCCTCCCTCAAACCAGCTTACCTCACACATAGATCATTAGCAACTCCGCCCTTACTCACATTATCACAGTCACAAGAGTGGTTAGGGAGAAAAGCACTAACCAGGGGAACTAAAACAGAGGCAATCCAGGCCAAGCTGGGCTGGTGGCAGATATCTGCTCCTTACGCTCGGGTGCATAATGCGACTCACCACAGTGCCTTTTTCACAGACCCTTTTGAACGTTTCTCCACAGAATCCAACAGCTCAAGTTAGCTCATGACGCTTCAAGGTCAACAGTCGTCAAGAGAAAAACATGCAATATGTCTTACAATGTTGGATTCCTTACAAACAGGACAAGGAGATAACCATGTAGACAAAACCAGAGCATTTGAAAACATCTGTATTCTACAAACACACCAGTGAATGCTATAAATAAGGTACTATGACATAAAACAAAATGAAAACTAGATGTGAGACTGTTCTCTTCAGTGTACAGACTTCATGGCAGTTGCTGCACACTATCTAGCTACTTAGATCTTTAACTCTCTGTTCTGTTAATACCAAATGAGGCCCAAGTGTGTCAACCTGTTTCCCACAGAAACCAAAAAGTCTACATGCATCTCTTTTCTCCTGTGCCCTTTCACCTTACCTGCTCCCAATTCTCCACCAACATCCTCCTCTTTCTCTAATTATTCTCCTCTTCATTTTGCTTGGCCTTGCCCCCAAGCATGCAAGACAGAGAGTCCTAGAGGTCCAAGATTCTAGAGTGGCTGTTTGCAAGGCGGAGGAGATTACAGTAACTGCCACACTGTATATACTTCTGTGCAAAGAAAAAGGGACAGTGTTCAGAATGTCTCTCACATATAACAAGAGCTGGAGATGGCAGGATACCTGTGTGGCCCAAGGAACTAGAGCTAGCAAATTACGGGCCAAACAATTGCAACCAAAGGCTGGAAGAGGAAAGGTCTGCAACCAGCTCTGTCTCCTAGCTCTCTGGTATTTGCTGCCAACGGGCAGAGTCTATTTCGTGAGGCATCAAGCACTGAAAAGAAGACTCCTGCTGCTGGAAGTTGACAGGAAGTAACGTCCAATGCAAGATCAAGGCTTGTCCTCGAAGCAATGCCCATAATGGAAGAAGAAAAAACAAGAGAAAGCGGAAGAGAAATGTTAAGTCGCAAGTCCAACCTGGCCCCCAGCCTAGCCCAGCCCAAGGAAGGTAGGAGTCAAGGAGAAGAAACTAAAAGAGAAGAGCCTTGGACCACAACATTCTCCACAAGGTACACTCAAGAAACTTCACCCTACTCTTGAACCAAGTTACAAAGAGAGCTTCTTAATCCCTACTTTGGCTCCTTAAAAGCTGCTATCAGTTCACTCATTAGACACATATGATTTCAGAACAACTGTAATAGTTCAAACTAGATGGCTCTTTCCTTCCTAAGGATTATTAGTTAAATAAGATCTATATAGCTCTAAGTATATGATACATAAAATAGAATACTCTGTAGAATGTAAGTAACTCTTAGTTCAGTGTATTAATGAACGTCTGTAAGAAATGTTGCAATGATTTCCCTAATGGAAGAGCCTGGGGGAGGTAAATCTGTCTTCTAGGATTTCCTCCCCAGAGCTCAGAAACTCAGGTGTTGTTTTAGCTCTCCTACACTCTCTTCACCCAAGCCCGCCTTCCTGTTGGGGATCGGACCTCCCTATTGGCTCTCTCATACCTTTCAACTGCCTGCTTTGTGACATCACTCTCCTACCAAACCTACTACCACTTGGTAGAGCCTTGGGGTTTCCGTGGAGCTGTTTGGACCAGTAACCAGTGACCTCTGTACTGGACACGTGCGCCGTTCAGCTGCAGCCACTCAGACATCCTCTAGTGTTGTCTCCTCATCCCTTGTACCTGCAGTGGATGCTTCCTCTTCTCTGACCATGTCAGGTAAGAAAAGAAACTTTGGAAAGTTTTGCGTTCGATTTCTTTTGCCCCTAAATTGAGTAGGAGATTCAAAATAGTATGGAATAATGAGGGAAAGTATTGAACTACAAGTCTGGAGACCTAATTTCACTTTTGACTTTGACGTTTACTATCTGTGTGACTTTGGACAAATCACTGGCTGTCTCACAAAGCCTGTTGCTTTCCTTAACTGTTACGTTAGGATACCACATTGGGTTGATCACTCTGATCCCCTTCTTTTCCAGTATTGAGCCTTAAAGGGTACCCATGTAGAAAACGAAATCAGACACTTCTCAAGAGTGTTTCAACAGAAACATAGAAAAGCCAGGGGACATAGAAAACTAGCAATATATACCAAGATGTTTCATCTCTAATGGTCTCCCTCCACTAGGATTTCGACTAGTTGAAAAGAGAGAATAGGGAGAGAGGATGGAGAGTACTGGGCTCTACAGGGAGGCACAGAGTCGAGCGTAAGGAAGTTTAGGATGGTTTTCATTAGCACAGGCCAACAGGCACCAAGAGATGGGAGAAAATGTAAGAATGAAGAGGGAAAGCATAGAGGAGCTCTCAAGAAAAACGGAGTTTGCAATGGAATGCTGATGGGAACCAAAGATTTTCAATTAAAGCAGAAACAGCACAGAGGGAAACCTGCTCAGAGCAGGGCAAAACCAAGTTGATGGTAGCAAACCCTTACATTAACAGACTAAGAAGGAAAGTAAGGCCAGAACAGGGGATCGCCAGGAAAGGCAGCTTATCAGAAAAGTCATACTCCGTTTTCTTTCTTTTATTGCCTCTCTGAATACAGTTGGCCACTTGACAGTTTTGAATATAAACGTTTTAGAAATACGTTTTAGAAATGATGCCTCCTATAAACAAGCAACCACAGTGGTTATCTAGGGGGCTGCTTTTCAGTGTTTTATTCTTTCTAATTTTTAAACTAGGTAGACATTTCGCCAATTCAACATTTTAAGTGATATCTTCTAAATTGAATCAGAAGGACTATTTTCCTTTGTGTGATATGTAGGTTCTAAGGCAAGGCTGCTTTTCATTTTTACAGTTATTTCCTTCCTAACACAGAGAGCACATTGATCAACAGCCATCGTTCGCTTGTAGATCTTAGCTACCGAAGAAGAAGAAGAAGAAGAAAAAGTCAAGCCCCACATCTCTAATTCCCCCCCACTTAGGGAATTCCCTGGCGGTCCAGTGCTTAGGACTCGGTGCTTTCACGGCCAGGGCCACGCGGCGCGGCCAAAGAAACAAAACAAACAAACATCCACGTTTATCGAAAACCATATTGTGGAGTCCTGTGGATTTTCTTACATTTGAAAATCTTTTTTAATGGGATTCTAGGCATGATGGTTTTTTGAGGTTTTGGGATGCCATCTTCTTGGATGCTGAAGATGATTCTAATCTAAGTTCTAGGATAAATCCAAAAACCTTCCTGATACATTTTAAGCTTCCTTTCTGCTTATTATATAAGCTATATTCATTGAAATATATATTTCTCCTAGGCTTAATACCTCTTACTTGCTGGGTAAAAATATGAAGGAGCACAATAATGAAACTCTTTTACACTTATTATTTTGCCGTCTGCTTCGTACCGGTTTTCATTGAAATACTTGTCTATGTGTGTTGTGGCTACCTATACATGCACATTTATTGCATTCTGTTGCTTGTTATGCATTTTTTACTGACATACCTTCTCTGTCTGTATGCATTGGCTAGGAATTCATTCACCTCTATCACCTCCATCGTGTTTTCTGGTTAATAGTATTCACTAAAATAGAGTGGGCAAAATTCACTTTCATAATGTTGCATGGATGGTACAGAATGCCATTTGTTAGTAAATTCATTAGGCTTCGATACTTGCCACATACCCCAGTTTTCATTAATATCTATGGATTTCTTTTTCGTTAACGTAATATGCTTGTCATGATTTTTCTTTGTCTTTCTAGAACTTATTGTATCTTCCTCCATATAAACCATACGCAATAGATCAGCTTATTCATCTATTAATTATTACTGCTATTATTATTGGTGGTGGTGTTATAACCACTTTATAGATGAGTAATCTGAAGGAATCAGATAACTTTTCCCTTTCCAAAAGCACTTAAGAAATCCACTTTCGGGTAATCATTTTGAGGTAGGATGAGAAACCAGGCTTGAAGAGGGCAAAAATGACTCTTTCAATTCACCAGTTGGACTGAGCTGTACGTCACCTCTAGGTAATAGCGTGGGAACTGCACAAGCAAAGGGAGACACTGAAGACGACAATGGTAATAGCCGTACTGTTTTCTAATGGACAAAAAAAATGCCTATATTATAAGTTCTGTTTCTCCTGCTTTCTGGCAGTATCATGCTCAGAGTGGAGTCCTGGCAAGGAAGTCAGGATACTTAGGTTCTGAAACCTGGTAATGATACTAACATAATGAGAGAACTTGAACAAGTCAACCCGACCTCTCTGAGCCTCAGTTTCCTTACTCACGAAATGAGACTGAGAACATCGAAGTTCTCTAAGGGCCTCCTAGTTCTAAAATGCTTCCAGTCTAGGAAATAGCATAGAAGTCAATACGAGTGCAGGCTGAAGGGAAAGACAGGGCAGGGAGAAGGTTGCTTCCAGCCTAGAGAACAATCTCTGAACCACACCACTTGGCTCTTCTGCCCGTCTGTGCCCAAGATTGGGAGCACAGGCAGTTAATAGAGAAGAGTGGAAAACTGCTCAGTCCTTACAGCCATCATTAACTGTCTGATTTTGGGTTTCTCAGGAAGTAGTGATAGTAGAGGTGTCCTGATAGCAAGAACCTTCAGATGATGCCGTTCCTCAAACGTAGTGAGAATTTCTCAACCTCCCTGAGTTTTTCATGACCCTCTTGTTCTTACAGAAAATTTCCAACATCCATCTCTACGTGGAACTCTAAATTCTCTGCAGCATTCTCCTCCTGTGGTGAGCAATGCAACTTCCCTAACACGAAGCGTCTGCAACTTCTCCAGAGTCTCTGCCCCTGCCGTCAGTTCGGCATCGGCTACTGGTACCCCTTTCCAGACACTCATGGGTAGTGCCTACCTTTACCAACATTCTAGCACGACTATGTTATCTGGAGTTACGGACCACAGCCAGATCTCCACTTCAGCTGCTTCCTATCCAGGTGTTCTTGAGTGGGACATCACAGCAAGCACTGAAAAGAATTCTTCTTCACTCGGAGACTTTACTCTGGCACTCACTGACCGCCACACAGCTGCCTCCTCCATGTTTCTGGCAGCCCAGTATGATAAAACTTCAGACGCCAAGAACATGGTCCCTCTACATCCATCGCTTTCTGCCAGCCTTGCTCAGGGAACACCATCTCAGATTCCAAATCAGGGGCAGAGCCGCCTGTCACTTCCCTGCCAGGAAGGAAGCCAGGTATATTACTATAACCAAGGCACACTGGGGTCTTTACTGTATGGAGAACTTGGCTCCTGCCCGCAATCCTACGGCTCGGCGTCATACACAGGAAGTCGGGCCTCTGGGCAACCAGAAATGGGAATGGGACTGAAGGAGATTCAGCCCACAAATATCCGACCACCAGCTTCCACCTCTGCAGTCTGCCACCCTGTGCCTGCTCAACGCATCACAGAAACAAGTTTTCAAGGTGAGTATAACAAACGCCAGAGAAAGTTGAAGAATGAGGTCGGCATTCAAAAATGGGGTCAAATCGACAGCTGGGAAGGGGTGTAGAGGCAGGTAGAATTTAGATCCTGAGCCTTTAATAACCACTACCTTCGCTCAGTGCCCTCTGTTTTTAGACTCTACATGAGAACACCTAGGGCTTCCCTGGTGGCGCCGTGGTTAAGAATCCGCCTGCCAATGCAATGCGGGGGACACGGGTTCGAGCCCTGGTCTGCGAAGATCCCACATGCCGTGCAGCAACTAAGCGCATGTGCCACAACGACGGAGCCTGCATTCTAGAGCCCGTGAGCCTCAGCTACCGAAGCCCACGTGCCTACAGCCCATGCTCCGCAACAAGAGAAGCCACCGCGATGAGAAGCCCGCACACCGCAACCAAGAGTAGCCCCCGCTAGCCGCCAACTAGAGAAAGCCCGTGCACAGCAATGAGAGACCCAGTGCAGCCAAAAAAATAAATACGCAGAATAAATAAGTTCAAACAGTAAATAAATACATAAACATAAATTACAAAAAGAAGAACACCTAATGCAGGTGGGAAGGTGGGAGGGCCACTGTAGAGGTCATCTATGCTACATGTACAAGAACCCCGAGAGCACACCAATCGGTACCACACTTTTCACTGCTGTAGCCGATCGTTCCCCCTGTACTGCCACACTGTAGCACTCCCTTCCCTCATCTACTGCTATAGTCTCTTTGGAAGGTGTTTCAGAACTCTTGTTATGAGAGTGCCAGTTGAACTGTCCTCACTTCCTTCATTTATACCAGGATTGAAGACCTTGTGGTCCGAGATCCTGTCCAGAGAGCAAGCAGGCTAAGACTCTGTCTTTGCTGATGTATTTCATCAGAAAGGGCTCTACCCCCTCTCCTAGTTCATGGTGTGACGTGTTCTTGGCCTCTCGGGAGAGTGGGGAGAATGGAAAGGACCCTATATGAGAATATGCTAGGCTTTGTAAAACATTTCAGGTTTTTAAAAATAAGACTCATTTTGTATTGGACTTATAACAGTCCTATGAAATACAAAGCGAGCCGAGAATCAGCGACAGGAAAGGCTCACCAGTAAGAATTACAACAGTCACCGCTTACCTCGTAGCATAGGGCACTGTCCATGATCCTTAAGAAGAGTTAGTAGAAATGCCTTGCCCATCTTGCCCCTGAACCCCTTGAAAGGTACATGACTGCTGTGTTGGTGTTTAGGGGGAGCATCTCACTTACCAGGGACTGACTTCTCCCTTGATCCCTTTGTAGGGATGGAGACCTCCCCCCTGGTGATGAAAAATTCCCTGGGATTGCAACCTCCAAGCCAGACGTTTTGTGTGACACAAAGTCAAGAACTCCCCAAGTCCTGCAGTAGCAGAAACAGCCACATACTTGAGAGTAACCCACCATCTGAACTTGGGGACATTTCAGTGACAGCTCCAGTCCAGAGTGCCAGGCGTCTCCTGGCCCTGCCTCCAGCTCCAAGCCAGGGACAAATAGAGAGTAAGCACGTGGATGATATCAAAACCAAGCTTTCAAAGCCTCTGGATGCCTACCAGATCCCAACAGAGAACCAAGATCCTCCACTACTCCCTTTAGGAATCCCTGATATTCACCAGCCGCTGGCCTGCACCGATCCCCTCAGCCAAGAGGAGCAGCCTGGTTCTGAAAATGCTGATCTGGGAGAGAACAGCCGGAGTCGTCAGGACCTAGGGACACTTGAAAATGGGACTGAACCTAGCAGTGGTCTTGCAGACATTACTACACTGGCGGAGGATATTCACCTTCCCCAGCTCTTTAATCCTTTGAAAGAGCTTGATCAATCCCAAGGTCCCAACGTGATCAAAGCTAAAGACACCAGAGCCATTAAGGTGAATCAGGTGCAGGAAAAGCCAAGTGTCATAAAGGTTCCCTCTGATCAACCCAGGAAGAACAAACAGAAAGCCTCTGAGCCTATCAGTGGCGCTCCCAAGGCCAAAATCCAGCCAAAGAAACCAGAGTGCCTGTTAGGGGGAGAAGTGGTTACCTGCCACGCTGCAGTCAGTGACAGGGCTCCTGTGAACACGGCCAAGCACTCTCAAGGCAAACCTCAGAAAGCTGCATCCAGAAAGATCAGCAAAACTAAGAGCCACGGGCAGGAAAAGACCAAAAGGACCAGAGGGAGAAACAAGGCTGAAGAGAACAAGCAGTCAGGGAACAAAGTCAAGGCAGAAGAGAAGCCAGCAATCCCCCACACGAAGCGAAAGGAACACCAAACTGAGCTTCTCCAACAGAGCTTTCAAAAGCCTCGAACCTCCCTTGGCGTGCGCATGCTGGAGTCTGTGAAGGTTCTTCATGCGCTGGGGAAGAAGAATGAGACGAAAACTGGGCTCTCTTCCTGTCGGCTCTTGGGAAAGTCAAGCAACCCCAAAGACCCCCAGCCACCCCCAGCTATCCAGCCATGGCGGCATACCCCACGTGAGGGGAAGGGTCCTGAGAAAACGCAAGTCCAAGCCCAGAAACCAGACAGCAGTGCTGAAACAGAGTGTCCATCTCCAGCCCAGTATGAGCGGCCTCCTCCTGGGAAGGTCAAGTTGATACCTCTGCCTTTTTCTGCCTGGGACAAGCCTCAAGCTCGACCCGCTCCTCGGAGGCCCCAGTCTCTGGCCTCACATCGGCCTGCTGGGGCTTACCGTGCCCAGCCTGGTTCTACTGACTCAGCTCAACCTGCTGCAGTCAATTCATCCCAGCCAGCTCCTGCCTCTTTGCCAGGCCCCGCCAAACCAGCTCAGCCAACTGTGACCAACCCAACCCAACCGGCTTGGACCAACCACACCCAGCCTCGTGTCCCTCAGTCTGCTGCTCCTAGGCCTGCACCCTCCAAAACTTCATCTGGCCCTCCTCTCCAGCGGGAGCCTGTTCCCCCTGCTGTGAATAAGCGCCAGGCCCCACCCAAGCTCCAAACCCAATTTCTACTCCAAGACTTCAGCAAGCAACGAGTTCCATGGAGGGAACCCAACGTGCCTGAGCCAGTCATGTCAAAGCCCATCGAACAAGAGCAGAGGCCAGAGCGAGAGGCCATGAAGAGGCGGGCTCAACAACAACGGGAGAATGCTGCCAGATACACCTCTTCGGGCAAGCTGCAATTTTTCACCGAGAGGGAAAACGAAATGGAAATTGCCGACTACTACGGATACGTCAAGTGAGAGCTGCTAGGATTCTTGGTGCCACCTTGGCTACCAGCTGTTCTTCCATACACAGGTAAGACAGGTATAGAACTGAATAAGTAAATGGAATACAATTAATAGACGAGTAACAAACCTTTCGAATTTTCAGATGCTGCTAACTGGGGCGTGAGAAAGGAAGGACTGAAAGTTGGATGGGAGAATGAAGGAAAGGGGTAAAAACTGAGCAAAGAGGAAGGAACTTGGCCCAGGGCTAGGAAGGCCAAAAGAGACGTATGGATTTAGGAAAGGAAGCAGGAGTGAGGATGAAATGGCAGAAGTAAAAAGCAGGGTCAGAGGTCTGGGTTGAAAGAACACAATTGGAGTAGAGTTGAAGGTGACAGAAGAGGAGTCTAGGTTTACTAGGAGAAATAGAAAAAGTCTCTCGGGGACGCTGGCCTTAAGTCTCACAACCACCAGATAGGTATTTCAGAAAACAAGAGGTTCAGGACACATCTCTGAAAGGTCTGAGTCGCCTTATTCAGGTGGGACTGTAGTGGGGGAATAGGGAAATCTACCAGAGAAGTGGCTAGGGCTCAGAGTTATCCTAGGGGCAGCTGACGACAGGGGCAGAGCCAAGGGAACTGCTGGATCAGGAGGCCCACGAACAAATCAGGGGCAGAGCCGCCTGTCACTTCCCTGCCAGGAAGGAAGCCAGGTATATTACTATAACCAAGGCACACTGGGGTCTTTACTGTATGGAGAACTTGGCTCCTGCCCGCAATCCTACGGCTCGGCGTCACACACAGGAAGTCGGGCCTCTGGGCAACCAGAAATGGGAACGGGACTGAAGGAGATTCAGCCCACAAATATCCGACCACCAGCTTCCACCTCTGCAGTCTGCCACCCTGTGTCTGCTCAACGCATCACAGAAACAAGTTTTCAAGGTGAGTATACAGACGGCAGAGAAAAGTTGA
This sequence comes from Balaenoptera ricei, assembly GCF_028023285.1. Lineage (NCBI taxonomy): Eukaryota > Metazoa > Chordata > Mammalia > Artiodactyla > Balaenopteridae > Balaenoptera > Balaenoptera ricei. The sequence continues at coordinate 35,043,394 of NC_082651.1, forward strand.
ACAATGAGGTCAGCATTCAAAAATGGGGTCAAATCGACAGCTGGGAAGGGGTGTAGAGACAGGTAGAATTTAGATCCTGAGCCTTTAATAACCACTACCTTCTCTCAGTGCTCTCTGTTTTTAGACTCTATATGAGAACACCTAGGGCTTCCCTGGTGGCGCCTGCCAATGCAGGGGACACGGGTTCGAGCCCTGGTCTGCGAAGATCCCACATGCCGTGCAGCAACTAAGCGCATGTGCCACAACGACGGAGCCTGCATTCTAGAGCCCGTGAGCCTCAACTACCGAAGCCCACGTGCCTACAGCCCATGCTCCGCAACAAGAGAAGCCACCGCGATGAGATGCCCGCACACCGCAACCAAGAGTAGCCCCCGCTAGCCGCCAACTAGAGAAAGCCCGTGCACAGCAATGAGAGACCCAGTGCGGCCAAAAAAATAAATACGTAGAATAAATAAGTTCAAACAGTAAATAAATACATAAACATAAATTACAAAAAAAAAGAACACCTAATGCAGGTGGGAAGGTGGGAGGGCCACTGTAGAGGTCATCTATGCTACATGTACAAGAACCCCGAGAGCACACCAATCGGTACCACACTTTTCACTGCTGTAGCCGATCGTTCCCCCCTGTACTGCCACACTGTAGCACTCCCTTCCCTCATCTACTGCTATAGTCTCTTTGGAAGGTTATTTCAGAACTCTTGTTATGAGAGTGCCAGTTGAACTGTCCTCACTTCCTTCATTTATACCAGGATTGAAGACCTTGTGGTCCGAGATCCTGTCCAGAGAGCAAGCAGGCTAAGGCTCTGTCTTTGTTGATGTATTTCATCAGAAAGGGCTCTACCCCCTCTCCTAGTTCATGGTGTGAAGTGTTCTTGGCCTCTCGGGAAAGTGGGGAGAATGGAAAGGACCCTATATGAGAATGCTAGGCTCTGTAAAACATTTCAGGTTTTTAAAAATAAGACTCATTTTGTATTGGACTGACAACAGTCCTATGAAATACAAAGAAAGCCGAGAATCAGTGACAGGAAAGGATCACCAGTAAGAACTACAACAGTCACCGCTTACCTCGTAGCATAGGGCACTGTCCGTGATCCTTAAGAAGAGTTAGTAGAAATGCCTTTGCCCATCTTGCCCCTGAACCCCTTGAAAGGTACACGACTGCTGTGTTGGTGTTTAGGGGGAGCATCTCACTTACCAGGGACTGACTTCTCCCTTGATTCCTCTGTAGTGATGGAGACTTCCCCGCTGATGAAAAATTCCCTGGGATTGCAACCTCCAAGCCAGACAGCTTTCCTATGGAATGACAGAGAACTTGTCAAGGTGAAACACCAGTCTGCGGGAGAAAGGGAAGAAGAGAATGATGGAAATCGTTTCTGGGAAACTATTTTTACATTATGTGTTGTTTGTTCCCGGTAAATAAACTGAAATCTTCTTAACAGTAAAACAAAATCGAAACCACTAAAGCCAATAATACAGGAGTATAACGTTCGAAAAAAATTTCTTTGGCTGCGCAGCATGTGGGATCTTAGCTCCCCAACCAGGGACTGAACCCACGCCTGCTGCATTGCAAGCGCAGAGTCTTCACCACGGGACCACCGGGGAAGTCCCAGGACTACCACTTTTAAAGGAGAAGGTACAAACCCCTCGGTTCTATGAACTGGAGATTTTTAGTAAGAAGTCAATATATTTGTTGTTAGGCACATTTTATGTTAGGCTGTCTCCCTGCACAGGATGCAGGCGCCTTGAGAATGGAAGTCATATCCCTCTATAGTGCGTCCCTCTTCTTTCTGCTTTGCAGTTTGCTGCTCCACTTGTTCAACCCCACCTAGTAATAACCTATACTTCCCTTGTTCCTGTTTTCCCATCTGGAAAACAGACAAAAGGCAACCAAACAACGCAAAGGTCTCAACAAATAAGGGATATCCAAAACCAGAGATGGCCAGAACTTCTGTACCCCTGATGAAATAGTCCTCATACAAAACCTGATAATCAAATTCCTTAATGCTAGGAATCACAGTGAAAAATAGTATCTGAACTGACTTCTGTCAGATGAGTGAGAACTAAGGTTAATTCAGTGTATCTGAAGCATAGAAAGTGAGGGCAAAAGTGGCACAAGATGGGGCTAGAGAAGCAGAGAGGATTCTAGACCACGCAGAGTCTTAAAGGCCAACAGTGTGTTTTCTATTCTCAAAACAATGTTTGTGAGCGATGTTTATGAGCACCGTTCCAACTTGCTTTGAAGGTTTCTTGTGTGAAGAGTGGATGGGAAGGAAACAAGACATATGGACACTAGTTAGGACCTAATCGCAACAGACAGGCAAGTTCAGTATTAGGAAGTTGAGGAAGAGCTGGCTGACAGATTCCAAAGAAATTCAGGAGATGAACTGAAGCGGGCTTAATGGGGTAGGAGATGGAGGAAAGGAAGGTCTTAGGGAATTCAAGGGTTTACTGCACACATGAGCAAAGTCTCAAAATTAATCATTTGAACGTACAGAGGCGGATCTCCCAAATGACACCGGTTAGGAAGCAACGGTACGCCCTTTAGAATTCCTAGAGACAACACAAATCAACTGTTTCGATGGAAAATTCGGCGGGACTCTTGATTTCCATGGGAATACAGAGAAAAGAGACACTGATCTGGCTTGCAGGTATATTTAGGAAGTTGTTAGCCGGACATCACCTACTAGTATCATGTAAGTAGGCCGTCCGAAGTAGGAAGCTTAGGGGAAAAACCTGGAGGAAAACTTAAAAGCTGAAGCCACACCTCTACACTACACCACCTTTCACAATTTCTTCTCAGATAAGCATCATCCCCATCAGTGAAGAAACTCGTACCTCATAATAGGAAAAACAGGCCTAAAGATTCAATGTGTGTCTTGGGGGGTCCCATCTATGCGATATCTTCCTGGGACCAGAAAAGGCCCCAGGAAGATCAATCTCTGCACCCCTGAAAGCTTACCACCAAGGAAAATGACTAGGTCCATAGATTTCCTCCCTCAAACCAGCTTACCTCACACATAGATCATTAGCAACTCCGCCCTTACTCACATTATCACAGTCACAAGAGTGGTTAGGGAGAAAAGCACTGACCAGGGGAACTAAAACAGAGGCAATCCAGGCCAAGCTGGGCTGGTGGCAGATATCTGCTCCTTACGCTCGGGTGCATAATGCGACTCACCACAGTGCCTTTTTCATAGACCCTTTTGAACGTTTCTCCACAGAATCCAACAGCTCAAGTTAGCTCATGACGCTTCAAGGTCAACAGTCGTCAAGAGAAAAACATGCAATATGTCTTACAATGTTGGATTCCTTACAAACAGGACAAGGAGATAACCATGTAGACAAAACCAGAGCATTTGAAAACATCTGTATTCTACAAACACACCAGCGAATGCTATAAATAAGGTACTATGACATAAAACAAAATGAAAACTAGATGTGAGACTGTTCTCTTCAGTGTACAGACTTCATGGCAGTTGCTGCACACTATCTAGCTACTTAGATCTTTAACTCTCTGTTCTGTTAATACCAAATGAGGCCCAAGTGTGTCAACCTGTTTCCCACAGAAACCAAAAAGTCTACATGCATCTCTTTTCTCCTGTGCCCTTTTCACCTTACCTGCTCCCAATTCTCCACCAACGTCCTCCTCTTTCTCTAATTATTCTCCTCTTCATTTTGCTTGGCCTTGCCCCCAAGCATGCAAGACAGAGAGTCCTAGAGGTCCAAGATTCTAGAGTGGCTGTTTGCAAGGCGGAGGAGATTACAGTAACTGCCACACTGTATATACTTCTGTGCAAAGAAAAAGGGACAGTGTTCAGAATGTCTCTCACATATAACAAGAGCTGGAGATGGCAGGATACCTGTGTGGCCCAAGGAACTAGAGCTAGCAAATTACGGGCCAAACAATTGCAACCAAAGGCTGGAAGAGGAAAGGTCTGCAACCAGCTCTGTCTCCTAGCTCTCTGGTATTTGCTGCCAACGGGCAGAGTCTATTTCGTGAGGCATCAAGCACTGAAAAGAAGACTCCTGCTGCTGGAAGTTGACAGGAAGTAACGTCCAATGCAAGATCAAGGCTTGTCCTCGAAGCAATGCCCATAATGGAAGAAGAAAAAACAAGAGAAAGCGGAAGAGAAATGTTAAGTCGCAAGTCCAACCTGGCCCCCAGCCTAGCCCAGCCCAAGGAAGGTAGGAGTCAAGGAGAAGAAACTAAAAGAGAAGAGCCTTGGACCACAACATTCTCCACAAGGTACACTCAACAAACTTCACCCTACTCTTGAACCAAGTTACAAAGAGAGCTTCTTAATCCCTACTTTGGCTCCTTAAAAGCTGCTATCAGTTCACTCATTAGACACATATGATTTCAGAACAACTGTAATAGTTCAAACTAGATGGCTCTTTCCTTCCTAAGGATTATTAATTAAATAAGATCTATATAGCTCTAAGTATATGATACATAAAATAGAATACTCTGTAGAATGTAAGTAACTCTTAGTTCAGTGTATTAATGAACGTCTGTAAGAAATGCTGCAATGATTTCCCTAATGGAAGAGCCTGGGGGAGGTAAATCTGTCTTCTAGGATTTCCTCCCCAGAGCTCAGAAACTCAGGTGTTGTTTTAGCTCTCCTACACTCTCTTCACCCAAGCCCGCCTTCCTGTTGGGGATCGGACCTCCCTATTGGCTCTCTCATACCTTTCAACTGCCTGCTTTGTGACATCACTCTCCTACCAAACCTACTACCACTTGGTAGAGTCTTGGGGTTTCCGTGGAGCTGTTTGGACCAGTAACCAGTGACCTCTGTACTGGACACGTGCGCCGTTCAGCTGCAGCCACTCAGACATCCTCTAGTGTTGTCTCCTCATCCCTTGTACCTGCAGTGGATGCTTCCTCTTCTCTGACCATGTCAGGTAAGAAAAGAAACTTTGGAAAGTTTTGCGTTCGATTTCTTTTGCCCCTAAATTGAGTAGGAGATTCAAAATAGCATGGAATAATGAGGGAAAGTATTGAACTACAAGTCTGGAGACCTAATTTCACTTTTGACTTTGACGTTTACTATCTGTGTGACTTTGGACAAATCACTGGCTGTCTCACAAAGCCTGTTGCTTTCCTTAACTGTTACGTTAGGATACCACATTGGGTTGATCACTCTGATCCCCTTCTTTTCCAGTACTGAGCCTTAAAGGGTACCCATGTAGAAAACGAAATCAGACACTTCTCAAGAGTGTTTCAACAGAAACATAGAAAAGCCAGGGGACATAGAAAACTAGCAATATATACCAAGATGTTTCATCTCTAATGGTCTCCCTCCACTAGGATTTCGACTAGTTGAAAAGAGAGAATAGGGAGAGAGGATGGAGAGTACTGGGCTCTACAGGGAGGCACAGAGTCGAGCGTAAGGAAGTTTAGGATGGTTTTCATTAGCACAGGCCAACAGGCACCAAGAGATGGGAGAAAATGTAAGAATGAAGAGGGAAAGCATAGAGGAGCTCTCAAGAAAAACGGAGTTTGCAATGGAATGCTGATGGGAACCAAAGATTTTCAATTAAAGCAGAAACAGCACAGAGGGAAACCTGCTCAGAGCGGGGCAAAACCAAGTTGATGGTAGCAAACCCTTACATTAACAGACTAAGAAGGAAAGTAAGGCCAGAACAGGGGATCACCAGGAAAGGCAGCTTATCAGAAAAGTCATACTCCATTTTCTTTCTTTTATTGCCTCTCTGAATACAGTTGGCCACTTGACAGTTTTGAATATAAACGTTTTAGAAACACGTTTTAGAAATGATGCCTCCTATAAACAAGCAACCACAGTGGTTATCTAGGGGGCTGCTTTTCAGTGTTTTATTCTTTCTAATTTTTAAACTAGGTAGACATTTCGCCAATTCAACATTTTAAGTGATATCTTCTAAATTGAATCAGAAGGACTATTTTCCTTTGTGTGATATGTAGGTTCTAAGGCAAGGCTGCTGTTCATTTTTACAGTTATTTCCTTCCTAACACAGAGAGCACATTGATCAACAGCCATCGTTCGCTTGTAGATCTTAGCTACCGAAGAAGAAGAAGAAGAAGAAGAAAAAGTCAAGCCCCACATCTCTAATTCCCCCCCACTTAGGGAATTCCCTGGCGGTCCAGTGCTTAGGACTCGGTGCTTTCACGGCCAGGGCCACGCGGCGCGGCCAAAGAAACAAAACAAACAAACATCCACGTTTATCGAAAACCATATTGTGGAGTCCTGTGGATTTTCTTACATTTGAAAATCTTTTTTAATTGGATTCTAGGCATGATGGTTTTTTGAGGTTTTGGGATGCCATCTTCTTGGATGCTGAAGATGATTCTAATCTAAGTTCTAGGATAAATCCAAAAACCTTCCTGATACATTTTAAGCTTCCTTTCTGCTTATTATATAAGCTATATTCATTGAAATATATTATTTCTCCTAGGCTTAATACCTCTTACTTGCTGGGTAAAAATATGAAGGAGCACAATAATGAAACTCTTTTACACTTATTATTTTGCCGTCTGCTTCGTACCGGTTTTCATTGAAATACTTGTCTATATGTGTTGTGGCTACCTATACATGCACATTTATTGCATTCTGTTGCTTGTTATGCATTTTTTACTGACATACCTTCTCTGTCTGTATGCATTGGCTAGGAATTCATTCACCTCTATCACCTCCATCGTGTTTTCTGGTTAATAGTATTCACTAAAATAGAGTGGGCAAAATTCACTTTCATAATATTGCATGGATAGTACAGAATGCCATTTGTTAGTAAATTCATTAGGCTTCGATACTTGCCACATACCCCAGTTTTCATTAATATCTATGGATTTCTTTTTCGTTAACGTAATATGCTTGTCATGATTTTTCTTTGTCTTTCTAGAACTTATTGTATCTTCCTCCATATAAACCATACGCAATAGATCAGCTTATTCATCTATTAATTATTACTGCTATTATTATTGGTGGTGGTGTTATAACCACTTTATAGATGAGTAATCTGAAGGAATCAGATAACTTTTCCCTTTCCAAAAGCACTTAAGAAATCCACTTTCGGGTAATCATTTTGAGGTAGGATGAGAAACCAGGCTTGAAGAGGGCAAAAATGACTCTTTCAATTCACCAGTTGGACTGAGCTGTACGTCACCTCTAGGTAATAGCGTGGGAACTGCACAAGCAAAGGGAGACACTGAAGACGACAATGGTAATAGCCGTACTGTTTTCTAATGGACCAAAAAAATGCCTATATTATAAGTTCTGTTTCTCCTGCTTTCTGGCAGTATCATGCTCAGAGTGGAGTCCTGGCAAGGAAGTCAGGATACTTAGGTTCTGAAACCTGGTAATGATACTAACATAATGAGAGAACTTGAACAAGTCAACCCGACCTCTCTGAGCCTCAGTTTCCTTACTCACGAAATGAGACTGAGAACATCGAAGTTCTCTAAGGGCCTCCTAGTTCTAAAATGCTTCCAGTCTAGGAAATAGCATAGAAGTCAATACGAGTGCAGGCTGAAGGGAAAGACAGGGCAGGGAGAAGGTTGCTTCCAGCCTAGAGAACAATCTCTGAACCACACCACTTGGCTCTTCTGCCCGTCTGTGCCCAAGATTGGGAGCACAGGCAGTTAATAGAGAAGAGTGGAAAACTGCTCAGTCCTTACAGCCATCATTAACTGTCTGATTTTGGGTTTCTCAGGAAGTAGTGATAGTAGAGGTGTCCTGATAGCAAGAACCTTCAGATGATGCCGTTCCTCAAACGTAGTGAGAATTTCTCAACCTCCCTGAGTTTGTCATGACCCTCTTGTTCTTACAGAAAATTTCCAACATCCATCTCTACGTGGAACTCTAAATTCTCTGCAGCATTCTCCTCCTGTGGTGAGCAATGCAACTTCCCTAACACGAAGTGTCTGCAACTTCTCCAGAGTCTCTGCCCCTGCCGTCAGTTCGGCATCGGCTACTGGTACCCCTTTCCAGACACTCATGGGTAGTGCCTACCTTTACCAACATTCTAGCACGACTATGTTATCTGGAGTTACGGACCACAGCCAGATCTCCACTTCAGCTGCTTCCTATCCAGGTGTTCTTGAGTGGGACATCACAGCAAGCACTGAAAAGAATTCTTCTTCACTCGGAGACTTTACTCTGGCACTCACTGACCGCCACACAGCTGCCTCCTCCATGTTTCTGGCAGCCCAGTATGATAAAACTTCAGACGCCAAGAACATGGTCCCTCTACATCCATCGCTTTCTGCCAGCCTTGCTCAGGGAACACCATCTCAGATTCCAAATCAGGGGCAGAGCCGCCTGTCACTTCCCTGCCAGGAAGGAAGCCAGGTATATTACTATAACCAAGGCACACTGGGGTCTTTACTGTATGGAGAACTTGGCTCCTGCCCGCAATCCTACGGCTCGGCGTCATACACAGGAAGTCGGGCCTCTGGGCAACCAGAAATGGGAATGGGACTGAAGGAGATTCAGCCCACAAATATCCGACCACCAGCTTCCACCTCTGCAGTCTGCCACCCTGTGCCTGCTCAACGCATCACAGAAACAAGTTTTCAAGGTGAGTATAACAAACGCCAGAGAAAGTTGAAGAATGAGGTCGGCATTCAAAAATGGGGTCAAATCGACAGCTGGGAAGGGGTGTAGAGGCAGGTAGAATTTAGATCCTGAGCCTTTAATAACCACTACCTTCGCTCAGTGCCCTCTGTTTTTAGACTCTACATGAGAACACCTAGGGCTTCCCTGGTGGCGCCGTGGTTAAGAATCCGCCTGCCAATGCAATGCGGGGGACACGGGTTCGAGCCCTGGTCTGCGAAGATCCCACATGCCGTGCAGCAACTAAGCGCATGTGCCACAACGACGGAGCCTGCATTCTAGAGCCCGTGAGCCTCAGCTACCGAAGCCCACGTGCCTACAGCCCATGCTCCGCAACAAGAGAAGCCACCGCGATGAGAAGCCCGCACACCGCAACCAAGAGTAGCCCCCGCTAGCCGCCAACTAGAGAAAGCCCGTGCACAGCAATGAGAGACCCAGTGCAGCCAAAAAAATAAATACGCAGAATAAATAAGTTCAAACAGTAAATAAATACATAAACATAAATTACAAAAAGAAGAACACCTAATGCAGGTGGGAAGGTGGGAGGGCCACTGTAGAGGTCATCTATGCTACATGTACAAGAACCCCGAGAGCACACCAATCGGTACCACACTTTTCACTGCTGTAGCCGATCGTTCCCCCTGTACTGCCACACTGTAGCACTCCCTTCCCTCATCTACTGCTATAGTCTCTTTGGAAGGTGTTTCAGAACTCTTGTTATGAGAGTGCCAGTTGAACTGTCCTCACTTCCTTCATTTATACCAGGATTGAAGACCTTGTGGTCCGAGATCCTGTCCAGAGAGCAAGCAGGCTAAGACTCTGTCTTTGCTGATGTATTTCATCAGAAAGGGCTCTACCCCCTCTCCTAGTTCATGGTGTGACGTGTTCTTGGCCTCTCGGGAGAGTGGGGAGAATGGAAAGGACCCTATATGAGAATATGCTAGGCTTTGTAAAACATTTCAGGTTTTTAAAAATAAGACTCATTTTGTATTGGACTTATAACAGTCCTATGAAATACAAAGCGAGCCGAGAATCAGTGACAGGAAAGGCTCACCAGTAAGAATTACAACAGTCACCGCTTACCTCGTAGCATAGGGCACTGTCCATGATCCTTAAGAAGAGTTAGTAGAAATGCCTTGCCCATCTTGCCCCTGAACCCCTTGAAAGGTACATGACTGCTGTGTTGGTGTTTAGGGGGAGCATCTCACTTACCAGGGACTGACTTCTCCCTTGATCCCTTTGTAGGGATGGAGACCTCCCCCCTGGTGATGAAAAATTCCCTGGGATTGCAACCTCCAAGCCAGACGTTTTGTGTGACACAAAGTCAAGAACTCCCCAAGTCCTGCAGTAGCAGAAACAGCCACATACTTGAGAGTAACCCACCATCTGAACTTGGGGACATTTCAGTGACAGCTCCAGTCCAGAGTGCCAGGCGTCTCCTGGCCCTGCCTCCAGCTCCAAGCCAGGGACAAATAGAGAGTAAGCACGTGGATGATATCAAAACCAAGCTTTCAAAGCCTCTGGATGCCTACCAGATCCCAACAGAGAACCAAGATCCTCCACTACTCCCTTTAGGAATCCCTGATATTCACCAGCCGCTGGCCTGCACCGATCCCCTCAGCCAAGAGGAGCAGCCTGGTTCTGAAAATGCTGATCTGGGAGAGAACAGCCGGAGTCGTCAGGACCTAGGGACACTTGAAAATGGGACTGAACCTAGCAGTGGTCTTGCAGACATTACTACACTGGCGGAGGATATTCACCTTCCCCAGCTCTTTAATCCTTTGAAAGAGCTTGATCAATCCCAAGGTCCCAACGTGATCAAAGCTAAAGACACCAGAGCCATTAAGGTGAATCAGGTGCAGGAAAAGCCAAGTGTCATAAAGGTTCCCTCTGATCAACCCAGGAAGAACAAACAGAAAGCCTCTGAGCCTATCAGTGGCGCTCCCAAGGCCAAAATCCAGCCAAAGAAACCAGAGTGCCTGTTAGGGGGAGAAGTGGTTACCTGCCACGCTGCAGTCAGTGACAGGGCTCCTGTGAACACGGCCAAGCACTCTCAAGGCAAACCTCAGAAAGCTGCATCCAGAAAGATCAGCAAAACTAAGAGCCACGGGCAGGAAAAGACCAAAAGGACCAGAGGGAGAAACAAGGCTGAAGAGAACAAGCAGTCAGGGAACAAAGTCAAGGCAGAAGAGAAGCCAGCAATCCCCCACACGAAGCGAAAGGAACACCAAACTGAGCTTCTCCAACAGAGCTTTCAAAAGCCTCGAACCTCCCTTGGCGTGCGCATGCTGGAGTCTGTGAAGGTTCTTCATGCGCTGGGGAAGAAGAATGAGACGAAAACTGGGCTCTCTTCCTGTCGGCTCTTGGGAAAGTCAAGCAACCCCAAAGACCCCCAGCCACCCCCAGCTATCCAGCCATGGCGGCATACCCCACGTGAGGGGAAGGGTCCTGAGAAAACGCAAGTCCAAGCCCAGAAACCAGACAGCAGTGCTGAAACAGAGTGTCCATCTCCAGCCCAGTATGAGCGGCCTCCTCCTGGGAAGGTCAAGTTGATACCTCTGCCTTTTTCTGCCTGGGACAAGCCTCAAGCTCGACCCGCTCCTCGGAGGCCCCAGTCTCTGGCCTCACATCGGCCTGCTGGGGCTTACCGTGCCCAGCCTGGTTCTACTGACTCAGCTCAACCTGCTGCAGTCAATTCATCCCAGCCAGCTCCTGCCTCTTTGCCAGGCCCCGCCAAACCAGCTCAGCCAACTGTGACCAACCCAACCCAACCGGCTTGGACCAACCACACCCAGCCTCGTGTCCCTCAGTCTGCTGCTCCTAGGCCTGCACCCTCCAAAACTTCATCTGGCCCTCCTCTCCAGCGGGAGCCTGTTCCCCCTGCTGTGAATAAGCGCCAGGCCCCACCCAAGCTCCAAACCCAATTTCTACTCCAAGACTTCAGCAAGCAACGAGTTCCATGGAGGGAACCCAACGTGCCTGAGCCAGTCATGTCAAAGCCCATCGAACAAGAGCAGAGGCCAGAGCGAGAGGCCATGAAGAGGCGGGCTCAACAACAACGGGAGAATGCTGCCAGATACACCTCTTCGGGCAAGCTGCAATTTTTCACCGAGAGGGAAAACGAAATGGAAATTGCCGACTACTACGGATACGTCAAGTGAGAGCTGCTAGGATTCTTGGTGCCACCTTGGCTACCAGCTGTTCTTCCATACACAGGTAAGACAGGTATAGAACTGAATAAGTAAATGGAATACAATTAATAGACGAGTAACAAACCTTTCGAATTTTCAGATGCTGCTAACTGGGGCGTGAGAAAGGAAGGACTGAAAGTTGGATGGGAGAATGAAGGAAAGGGGTAAAAACTGAGCAAAGAGGAAGGAACTTGGCCCAGGGCTAGGAAGGCCAAAAGAGACGTATGGATTTAGGAAAGGAAGCAGGAGTGAGGATGAAATGGCAGAAGTAAAAAGCAGGGTCAGAGGTCTGGGTTGAAAGAACACAATTGGAGTAGAGTTGAAGGTGACAGAAGAGGAGTCTAGGTTTACTAGGAGAAATAGAAAAAGTCTCTCGGGGACGCTGGCCTTAAGTCTCACAACCACCAGATAGGTATTTCAGAAAACAAGAGGTTCAGGACACATCTCTGAAAGGTCTGAGTCGCCTTATTCAGGTGGGACTGTAGTGGGGGAATAGGGAAATCTACCAGAGAAGTGGCTAGGGCTCAGAGTTATCCTAGGGGCAGCTGACGACAGGGGCAGAGCCAAGGGAACTGCTGGATCAGGAGGCCCACGAACAAATCAGGGGCAGAGCCGCCTGTCACTTCCCTGCCAGGAAGGAAGCCAGGTATATTACTATAACCAAGGCACACTGGGGTCTTTACTGTATGGAGAACTTGGCTCCTGCCCGCAATCCTACGGCTCTGCGTCACACACAGGAAGTAGGGCCTCTGGGCAACCAGAAATGGGAATGGGACTGAAGGAGATTCAGCCCACAAATATCCGACCACCAGCTTCCACCTCTGCAATCTGCCACCCTGTGTCTGCTCAACGCATCACAGAAACAAGTTTTCAAGGTGAGTATACAGACGGCAGAGAAAAGTTGAACAATGAGGTCAGCATTGAAAAATGGGGTCAAATCGACAGCTGGGAAGGGGTGTAGAGACAGGTAGAATTTAGATCCTGAGCCTTTAATAACCACTACCTTCTCTCAGTGCTCTCTGTTTTTAGACTCTATATGAGAACACCTAGGGCTTCCCTGGTGGCGCCTGCCAATGCAGGGGACACGGGTTCGAGCCCTGGTCTGCGAAGATCCCACATGCCGTGCAGCAACTAAGCGCATGTGCCACAACGACGGAGCCTGCATTCTAGAGCCCGTGAGCCTCAACTACCGAAGCCCACGTGCCTACAGCCCATGCTCCGCAACAAGAGAAGCCACCGCGATGAGATGCCCGCACACCGCAACCAAGAGTAGCCCCCGCTAGCCGCCAACTAGAGAAAGCCCGTGCACAGCAATGAGAGACCCAGTGCGGCCAAAAAAATAAATACGTAGAATAAATAAGTTCAAACAGTAAATAAATACATAAACATAAATTACAAAAAAAAAGAACACCTAATGCAGGTGGGAAGGTGGGAGGGCCACTGTAGAGGTCATCTATGCTACATGTACAAGAACCCCGAGAGCACACCAATCGGTACCACACTTTTCACTGCTGTAGCCGATCATTCCCCTGGTACTGCCACACTGTAGCACTCCCTTCCCTCATCTACTGCTATAGTCTCTTTGGAAGGTGTTTCAGAACTCTTGTTATGAGAGTGCCAGTTGAACTGTCCTCACTTCCTTCATTTACACCAGGAGTGAAGACCTTGTGGTCCGAGATCCTGTCCAGAGAGCAAGCAGGCTAAGACTCTGTCTTTGTTGATGTATTTCATCAGAAAGGGCTCTACCCCCTCTCCTAGTTCATGGTGTGAAGTGTTCTTGGCCTCTCGGGAAAGTGGGGAGAATGGAAAGGACCCTATATGAGAATGCTAGGCTCTGTAAAACATTTCAGGTTTTTAAAAATAAGACTCATTTTGTATTGGACTGACAACAGTCCTATGAAATACAAAGAAAGCCGAGAATCAGTGACAGGAAAGGATCACCAGTAAGAACTACAACAGTCACCGCTTACCTCGTAGCACAGGGCACTGTCCGTGATCCTTAAGAAGAGTTAGTAGAAATGCCTTGCCCATCTTGCCCCTGAACCCCTTGAAAGGTACACGACTGCTGTGTTGGTGTTTAGGGGGAGCATCTCACTTACCAGGGACTGACTTCTCCCTTGATTCCTCTGTAGTGATGGAGACTTCCCCGCTGATGAAAAATTCCCTGGGATTGCAACCTCCAAGCCAGACAGCTTTCCTATGGAATGACAGAGAACTTGTCAAGGTGAAACACCAGTCTGCGGGAGAAAGGGAAGAAGAGAATGATGGAAATCGTTTCTGGGAAACTATTTTTACATTATGTGTTGTTTGTTCCCGGTAAATAAACTGAAATCTTCTTAACAGTAAAACAAAATCGAAACCACTAAAGCCAATAATACAGGAGTATAACGTTCGAAAAAAATTTCTTTGGCTGCGCAGCATGTGGGATCTTAGCTCCCCAACCAGGGATTGAACCCACGCCTGCTGCATTGCAAGCGCAGAGTCTTCACCACGGGACCACCGGGGAAGTCCCAGGACTATCACTTTTAAAGGAGAAGGTACAAACCCCTCGGTTCTATGAACTGGAGATTTTTAGTAAGAAGTCAATATATTTGTTGTTAGGCACATTTTATGTTAGGCTGTCTCCCTGCACAGGATGCAGGCGCCTTGAGAATGGAAGTCATATCCCTCTATAGTACGTCCCTCTTCTTTCTGCTTTGCAGTTTGCTGCTCCACTTGTTCAACCCCACCTAGTAATAACCTATACTTCCCTTGTTCCTGTTTTCCCATCTGGAAAACAGACAAAAGGCCACCAAACAACGCAAAGGTCTCAACAAATAAGGGATATCCAAAACCAGAGATGGCCAGAACTTCTGTACCCCTGATGAAATAGTCCTCATACAAAACCTGATAATCAAATTCCTTAATGCTAGGAATCACAGTGAAAAATAGTATCTGAACTGACTTCTGTCAGATGAGTGAGAACTAAGGTTAATTCAGTGTATCTGAAGCATAGAAAGTGAGGGCAAAAGTGGCACAAGATGGGGCTAGAGAAGCAGAGAGGATTCTAGACCACGCAGAGTCTTAAAGGCCAACAGTGTGTTTTCTATTCTCAAAACAATGTTTGTGAGCGATGTTTATGAGCAACGTTCCAACTTGCTTTGAAGGTTTCTTGTGTGAAGAGTGGATGGGAAGGAAACAAGACATATGGACACTAGTTAGGACCTAATCGCAACAGACAGGCAAGTTCAGTATTAGGAAGTTGAGGAAGAGCTGGCTGACAGATTCCAAAGAAATTCAGGAGATGAACTGAAGCGGGCTTAATGGGGTAGGAGATGGAGGAAAGGAAGGTCTTAGGGAATTCAAGGGTTTACTGCACACATGAGCAAAGTCTCAAAATTAATCATTTGAACGTACAGAGGCGGATCTCCCAAATGACACCGGTTAGGAAGCAACGGTACGCCCTTTAGAATTCCTAGAGACAACACAAATCAACTGTTTCGATGGAAAATTCGGCGGGACTCTTGATTTCCATGGGAATACAGAGAAAAGAGACACTGATCTGGCTTGCAGGTATATTTAGGAAGTTGTTAGCCGGACATCACCTACTAGTATCATGTAAGTAGGCCGTCCGAAGTAGGAAGCTTAGGGGAAAAACCTGGAGGAAAACTTAAAAGCTGAAGCCACACCTCCACACTACACCACCTTTCACAATTTCTTCTCAGATAAGCATCATCCCCATCAGTGAAGAAACTCGTACCTCATAATAGGAAAAACAGGCCTAAAGATTCAATGTGTGTCTTGGGAGGTCCCATCTATGCGATATCTTCCTGGGACCAGAAAAGGCCCCAGGAAGATCAATCTCTGCACCCCTGAAAGCTTACCACCAAGGAAAATGACTAGGTCCATAGATTTCCTCCCTCAAACCAGCTTACCTCACACATAGATCATTAGCAACTCCGCCCTTACTCACATTATCACAGTCACAAGAGTGGTTAGGGAGAAAAGCACTAACCAGGGGAACTAAAACAGAGGCAATCCAGGCCAAGCTGGGCTGGTGGCAGATATCTGCTCCTTACGCTCGGGTGCATAATGCGACTCACCACAGTGCCTTTTTCACAGACCCTTTTGAACGTTTCTCCACAGAATCCAACAGCTCAAGTTAGCTCATGACGCTTCAAGGTCAACAGTCGTCAAGAGAAAAACATGCAATATGTCTTACAATGTTGGATTCCTTACAAACAGGACAAGGAGATAACCATGTAGACAAAACCAGAGCATTTGAAAACATCTGTATTCTACAAACACACCAGTGAATGCTATAAATAAGGTACTATGACATAAAACAAAATGAAAACTAGATGTGAGACTGTTCTCTTCAGTGTACAGACTTCATGGCAGTTGCTGCACACTATCTAGCTACTTAGATCTTTAACTCTCTGTTCTGTTAATACCAAATGAGGCCCAAGTGTGTCAACCTGTTTCCCACAGAAACCAAAAAGTCTACATGCATCTCTTTTCTCCTGTGCCCTTTCACCTTACCTGCTCCCAATTCTCCACCAACATCCTCCTCTTTCTCTAATTATTCTCCTCTTCATTTTGCTTGGCCTTGCCCCCAAGCATGCAAGACAGAGAGTCCTAGAGGTCCAAGATTCTAGAGTGGCTGTTTGCAAGGCGGAGGAGATTACAGTAACTGCCACACTGTATATACTTCTGTGCAAAGAAAAAGGGACAGTGTTCAGAATGTCTCTCACATATAACAAGAGCTGGAGATGGCAGGATACCTGTGTGGCCCAAGGAACTAGAGCTAGCAAATTACGGGCCAAACAATTGCAACCAAAGGCTGGAAGAGGAAAGGTCTGCAACCAGCTCTGTCTCCTAGCTCTCTGGTATTTGCTGCCAACGGGCAGAGTCTATTTCGTGAGGCATCAAGCACTGAAAAGAAGACTCCTGCTGCTGGAAGTTGACAGGAAGTAACGTCCAATGCAAGATCAAGGCTTGTCCTCGAAGCAATGCCCATAATGGAAGAAGAAAAAACAAGAGAAAGCGGAAGAGAAATGTTAAGTCGCAAGTCCAACCTGGCCCCCAGCCTAGCCCAGCCCAAGGAAGGTAGGAGTCAAGGAGAAGAAACTAAAAGAGAAGAGCCTTGGACCACAACATTCTCCACAAGGTACACTCAAGAAACTTCACCCTACTCTTGAACCAAGTTACAAAGAGAGCTTCTTAATCCCTACTTTGGCTCCTTAAAAGCTGCTATCAGTTCACTCATTAGACACATATGATTTCAGAACAACTGTAATAGTTCAAACTAGATGGCTCTTTCCTTCCTAAGGATTATTAGTTAAATAAGATCTATATAGCTCTAAGTATATGATACATAAAATAGAATACTCTGTAGAATGTAAGTAACTCTTAGTTCAGTGTATTAATGAACGTCTGTAAGAAATGTTGCAATGATTTCCCTAATGGAAGAGCCTGGGGGAGGTAAATCTGTCTTCTAGGATTTCCTCCCCAGAGCTCAGAAACTCAGGTGTTGTTTTAGCTCTCCTACACTCTCTTCACCCAAGCCCGCCTTCCTGTTGGGGATCGGACCTCCCTATTGGCTCTCTCATACCTTTCAACTGCCTGCTTTGTGACATCACTCTCCTACCAAACCTACTACCACTTGGTAGAGCCTTGGGGTTTCCGTGGAGCTGTTTGGACCAGTAACCAGTGACCTCTGTACTGGACACGTGCGCCGTTCAGCTGCAGCCACTCAGACATCCTCTAGTGTTGTCTCCTCATCCCTTGTACCTGCAGTGGATGCTTCCTCTTCTCTGACCATGTCAGGTAAGAAAAGAAACTTTGGAAAGTTTTGCGTTCGATTTCTTTTGCCCCTAAATTGAGTAGGAGATTCAAAATAGTATGGAATAATGAGGGAAAGTATTGAACTACAAGTCTGGAGACCTAATTTCACTTTTGACTTTGACGTTTACTATCTGTGTGACTTTGGACAAATCACTGGCTGTCTCACAAAGCCTGTTGCTTTCCTTAACTGTTACGTTAGGATACCACATTGGGTTGATCACTCTGATCCCCTTCTTTTCCAGTATTGAGCCTTAAAGGGTACCCATGTAGAAAACGAAATCAGACACTTCTCAAGAGTGTTTCAACAGAAACATAGAAAAGCCAGGGGACATAGAAAACTAGCAATATATACCAAGATGTTTCATCTCTAATGGTCTCCCTCCACTAGGATTTCGACTAGTTGAAAAGAGAGAATAGGGAGAGAGGATGGAGAGTACTGGGCTCTACAGGGAGGCACAGAGTCGAGCGTAAGGAAGTTTAGGATGGTTTTCATTAGCACAGGCCAACAGGCACCAAGAGATGGGAGAAAATGTAAGAATGAAGAGGGAAAGCATAGAGGAGCTCTCAAGAAAAACGGAGTTTGCAATGGAATGCTGATGGGAACCAAAGATTTTCAATTAAAGCAGAAACAGCACAGAGGGAAACCTGCTCAGAGCAGGGCAAAACCAAGTTGATGGTAGCAAACCCTTACATTAACAGACTAAGAAGGAAAGTAAGGCCAGAACAGGGGATCGCCAGGAAAGGCAGCTTATCAGAAAAGTCATACTCCGTTTTCTTTCTTTTATTGCCTCTCTGAATACAGTTGGCCACTTGACAGTTTTGAATATAAACGTTTTAGAAATACGTTTTAGAAATGATGCCTCCTATAAACAAGCAACCACAGTGGTTATCTAGGGGGCTGCTTTTCAGTGTTTTATTCTTTCTAATTTTTAAACTAGGTAGACATTTCGCCAATTCAACATTTTAAGTGATATCTTCTAAATTGAATCAGAAGGACTATTTTCCTTTGTGTGATATGTAGGTTCTAAGGCAAGGCTGCTTTTCATTTTTACAGTTATTTCCTTCCTAACACAGAGAGCACATTGATCAACAGCCATCGTTCGCTTGTAGATCTTAGCTACCGAAGAAGAAGAAGAAGAAGAAAAAGTCAAGCCCCACATCTCTAATTCCCCCCCACTTAGGGAATTCCCTGGCGGTCCAGTGCTTAGGACTCGGTGCTTTCACGGCCAGGGCCACGCGGCGCGGCCAAAGAAACAAAACAAACAAACATCCACGTTTATCGAAAACCATATTGTGGAGTCCTGTGGATTTTCTTACATTTGAAAATCTTTTTTAATGGGATTCTAGGCATGATGGTTTTTTGAGGTTTTGGGATGCCATCTTCTTGGATGCTGAAGATGATTCTAATCTAAGTTCTAGGATAAATCCAAAAACCTTCCTGATACATTTTAAGCTTCCTTTCTGCTTATTATATAAGCTATATTCATTGAAATATATATTTCTCCTAGGCTTAATACCTCTTACTTGCTGGGTAAAAATATGAAGGAGCACAATAATGAAACTCTTTTACACTTATTATTTTGCCGTCTGCTTCGTACCGGTTTTCATTGAAATACTTGTCTATGTGTGTTGTGGCTACCTATACATGCACATTTATTGCATTCTGTTGCTTGTTATGCATTTTTTACTGACATACCTTCTCTGTCTGTATGCATTGGCTAGGAATTCATTCACCTCTATCACCTCCATCGTGTTTTCTGGTTAATAGTATTCACTAAAATAGAGTGGGCAAAATTCACTTTCATAATGTTGCATGGATGGTACAGAATGCCATTTGTTAGTAAATTCATTAGGCTTCGATACTTGCCACATACCCCAGTTTTCATTAATATCTATGGATTTCTTTTTCGTTAACGTAATATGCTTGTCATGATTTTTCTTTGTCTTTCTAGAACTTATTGTATCTTCCTCCATATAAACCATACGCAATAGATCAGCTTATTCATCTATTAATTATTACTGCTATTATTATTGGTGGTGGTGTTATAACCACTTTATAGATGAGTAATCTGAAGGAATCAGATAACTTTTCCCTTTCCAAAAGCACTTAAGAAATCCACTTTCGGGTAATCATTTTGAGGTAGGATGAGAAACCAGGCTTGAAGAGGGCAAAAATGACTCTTTCAATTCACCAGTTGGACTGAGCTGTACGTCACCTCTAGGTAATAGCGTGGGAACTGCACAAGCAAAGGGAGACACTGAAGACGACAATGGTAATAGCCGTACTGTTTTCTAATGGACAAAAAAAATGCCTATATTATAAGTTCTGTTTCTCCTGCTTTCTGGCAGTATCATGCTCAGAGTGGAGTCCTGGCAAGGAAGTCAGGATACTTAGGTTCTGAAACCTGGTAATGATACTAACATAATGAGAGAACTTGAACAAGTCAACCCGACCTCTCTGAGCCTCAGTTTCCTTACTCACGAAATGAGACTGAGAACATCGAAGTTCTCTAAGGGCCTCCTAGTTCTAAAATGCTTCCAGTCTAGGAAATAGCATAGAAGTCAATACGAGTGCAGGCTGAAGGGAAAGACAGGGCAGGGAGAAGGTTGCTTCCAGCCTAGAGAACAATCTCTGAACCACACCACTTGGCTCTTCTGCCCGTCTGTGCCCAAGATTGGGAGCACAGGCAGTTAATAGAGAAGAGTGGAAAACTGCTCAGTCCTTACAGCCATCATTAACTGTCTGATTTTGGGTTTCTCAGGAAGTAGTGATAGTAGAGGTGTCCTGATAGCAAGAACCTTCAGATGATGCCGTTCCTCAAACGTAGTGAGAATTTCTCAACCTCCCTGAGTTTTTCATGACCCTCTTGTTCTTACAGAAAATTTCCAACATCCATCTCTACGTGGAACTCTAAATTCTCTGCAGCATTCTCCTCCTGTGGTGAGCAATGCAACTTCCCTAACACGAAGCGTCTGCAACTTCTCCAGAGTCTCTGCCCCTGCCGTCAGTTCGGCATCGGCTACTGGTACCCCTTTCCAGACACTCATGGGTAGTGCCTACCTTTACCAACATTCTAGCACGACTATGTTATCTGGAGTTACGGACCACAGCCAGATCTCCACTTCAGCTGCTTCCTATCCAGGTGTTCTTGAGTGGGACATCACAGCAAGCACTGAAAAGAATTCTTCTTCACTCGGAGACTTTACTCTGGCACTCACTGACCGCCACACAGCTGCCTCCTCCATGTTTCTGGCAGCCCAGTATGATAAAACTTCAGACGCCAAGAACATGGTCCCTCTACATCCATCGCTTTCTGCCAGCCTTGCTCAGGGAACACCATCTCAGATTCCAAATCAGGGGCAGAGCCGCCTGTCACTTCCCTGCCAGGAAGGAAGCCAGGTATATTACTATAACCAAGGCACACTGGGGTCTTTACTGTATGGAGAACTTGGCTCCTGCCCGCAATCCTACGGCTCGGCGTCATACACAGGAAGTCGGGCCTCTGGGCAACCAGAAATGGGAATGGGACTGAAGGAGATTCAGCCCACAAATATCCGACCACCAGCTTCCACCTCTGCAGTCTGCCACCCTGTGCCTGCTCAACGCATCACAGAAACAAGTTTTCAAGGTGAGTATAACAAACGCCAGAGAAAGTTGAAGAATGAGGTCGGCATTCAAAAATGGGGTCAAATCGACAGCTGGGAAGGGGTGTAGAGGCAGGTAGAATTTAGATCCTGAGCCTTTAATAACCACTACCTTCGCTCAGTGCCCTCTGTTTTTAGACTCTACATGAGAACACCTAGGGCTTCCCTGGTGGCGCCGTGGTTAAGAATCCGCCTGCCAATGCAATGCGGGGGACACGGGTTCGAGCCCTGGTCTGCGAAGATCCCACATGCCGTGCAGCAACTAAGCGCATGTGCCACAACGACGGAGCCTGCATTCTAGAGCCCGTGAGCCTCAGCTACCGAAGCCCACGTGCCTACAGCCCATGCTCCGCAACAAGAGAAGCCACCGCGATGAGAAGCCCGCACACCGCAACCAAGAGTAGCCCCCGCTAGCCGCCAACTAGAGAAAGCCCGTGCACAGCAATGAGAGACCCAGTGCAGCCAAAAAAATAAATACGCAGAATAAATAAGTTCAAACAGTAAATAAATACATAAACATAAATTACAAAAAGAAGAACACCTAATGCAGGTGGGAAGGTGGGAGGGCCACTGTAGAGGTCATCTATGCTACATGTACAAGAACCCCGAGAGCACACCAATCGGTACCACACTTTTCACTGCTGTAGCCGATCGTTCCCCCTGTACTGCCACACTGTAGCACTCCCTTCCCTCATCTACTGCTATAGTCTCTTTGGAAGGTGTTTCAGAACTCTTGTTATGAGAGTGCCAGTTGAACTGTCCTCACTTCCTTCATTTATACCAGGATTGAAGACCTTGTGGTCCGAGATCCTGTCCAGAGAGCAAGCAGGCTAAGACTCTGTCTTTGCTGATGTATTTCATCAGAAAGGGCTCTACCCCCTCTCCTAGTTCATGGTGTGACGTGTTCTTGGCCTCTCGGGAGAGTGGGGAGAATGGAAAGGACCGTATATGAGAATATGCTAGGCTTTGTAAAACATTTCAGGTTTTTAAAAATAAGACTCATTTTGTATTGGACTTATAACAGTCCTATGAAATACAAAGCGAGCCGAGAATCAGCGACAGGAAAGGCTCACCAGTAAGAATTACAACAGTCACCGCTTACCTCGTAGCATAGGGCACTGTCCATGATCCTTAAGAAGAGTTAGTAGAAATGCCTTGCCCATCTTGCCCCTGAACCCCTTGAAAGGTACATGACTGCTGTGTTGGTGTTTAGGGGGAGCATCTCACTTACCAGGGACTGACTTCTCCCTTGATCCCTTTGTAGGGATGGAGACCTCCCCCCTGGTGATGAAAAATTCCCTGGGATTGCAACCTCCAAGCCAGACGTTTTGTGTGACACAAAGTCAAGAACTCCCCAAGTCCTGCAGTAGCAGAAACAGCCACATACTTGAGAGTAACCCACCATCTGAACTTGGGGACATTTCAGTGACAGCTCCAGTCCAGAGTGCCAGGCGTCTCCTGGCCCTGCCTCCAGCTCCAAGCCAGGGACAAATAGAGAGTAAGCACGTGGATGATATCAAAACCAAGCTTTCAAAGCCTCTGGATGCCTACCAGATCCCAACAGAGAACCAAGATCCTCCACTACTCCCTTTAGGAATCCCTGATATTCACCAGCCGCTGGCCTGCACCGATCCCCTCAGCCAAGAGGAGCAGCCTGGTTCTGAAAATGCTGATCTGGGAGAGAACAGCCGGAGTCGTCAGGACCTAGGGACACTTGAAAATGGGACTGAACCTAGCAGTGGTCTTGCAGACATTACTACACTGGCGGAGGATATTCACCTTCCCCAGCTCTTTAATCCTTTGAAAGAGCTTGATCAATCCCAAGGTCCCAACGTGATCAAAGCTAAAGACACCAGAGCCATTAAGGTGAATCAGGTGCAGGAAAAGCCAAGTGTCATAAAGGTTCCCTCTGATCAACCCAGGAAGAACAAACAGAAAGCCTCTGAGCCTATCAGTGGCGCTCCCAAGGCCAAAATCCAGCCAAAGAAACCAGAGTGCCTGTTAGGGGGAGAAGTGGTTACCTGCCACGCTGCAGTCAGTGACAGGGCTCCTGTGAACACGGCCAAGCACTCTCAAGGCAAACCTCAGAAAGCTGCATCCAGAAAGATCAGCAAAACTAAGAGCCACGGGCAGGAAAAGACCAAAAGGACCAGAGGGAGAAACAAGGCTGAAGAGAACAAGCAGTCAGGGAACAAAGTCAAGGCAGAAGAGAAGCCAGCAATCCCCCACACGAAGCGAAAGGAACACCAAACTGAGCTTCTCCAACAGAGCTTTCAAAAGCCTCGAACCTCCCTTGGCGTGCGCATGCTGGAGTCTGTGAAGGTTCTTCATGCGCTGGGGAAGAAGAATGAGACGAAAACTGGGCTCTCTTCCTGTCGGCTCTTGGGAAAGTCAAGCAACCCCAAAGACCCCCAGCCACCCCCAGCTATCCAGCCATGGCGGCATACCCCACGTGAGGGGAAGGGTCCTGAGAAAACGCAAGTCCAAGCCCAGAAACCAGACAGCAGTGCTGAAACAGAGTGTCCATCTCCAGCCCAGTATGAGCGGCCTCCTCCTGGGAAGGTCAAGTTGATACCTCTGCCTTTTTCTGCCTGGGACAAGCCTCAAGCTCGACCCGCTCCTCGGAGGCCCCAGTCTCTGGCCTCACATCGGCCTGCTGGGGCTTACCGTGCCCAGCCTGGTTCTACTGACTCAGCTCAACCTGCTGCAGTCAATTCATCCCAGCCAGCTCCTGCCTCTTTGCCAGGCCCCGCCAAACCAGCTCAGCCAACTGTGACCAACCCAACCCAACCGGCTTGGACCAACCACACCCAGCCTCGTGTCCCTCAGTCTGCTGCTCCTAGGCCTGCACCCTCCAAAACTTCATCTGGCCCTCCTCTCCAGCGGGAGCCTGTTCCCCCTGCTGTGAATAAGCGCCAGGCCCCACCCAAGCTCCAAACCCAATTTCTACTCCAAGACTTCAGCAAGCAACGAGTTCCATGGAGGGAACCCAACGTGCCTGAGCCAGTCATGTCAAAGCCCATCGAACAAGAGCAGAGGCCAGAGCGAGAGGCCATGAAGAGGCGGGCTCAACAACAACGGGAGAATGCTGCCAGATACACCTCTTCGGGCAAGCTGCAATTTTTCACCGAGAGGGAAAACGAAATGGAAATTGCCGACTACTACGGATACGTCAAGTGAGAGCTGCTAGGATTCTTGGTGCCACCTTGGCTACCAGCTGTTCTTCCATACACAGGTAAGACAGGTATAGAACTGAATAAGTAAATGGAATACAATTAATAGACGAGTAACAAACCTTTCGAATTTTCAGATGCTGCTAACTGGGGCGTGAGAAAGGAAGGACTGAAAGTTGGATGGGAGAATGAAGGAAAGGGGTAAAAACTGAGCAAAGAGGAAGGAACTTGGCCCAGGGCTAGGAAGGCCAAAAGAGACGTATGGATTTAGGAAAGGAAGCAGGAGTGAGGATGAAATGGCAGAAGTAAAAAGCAGGGTCAGAGGTCTGGGTTGAAAGAACACAATTGGAGTAGAGTTGAAGGTGACAGAAGAGGAGTCTAGGTTTACTAGGAGAAATAGAAAAAGTCTCTCGGGGACGCTGGCCTTAAGTCTCACAACCACCAGATAGGTATTTCAGAAAACAAGAGGTTCAGGACACATCTCTGAAAGGTCTGAGTCGCCTTATTCAGGTGGGACTGTAGTGGGGGAATAGGGAAATCTACCAGAGAAGTGGCTAGGGCTCAGAGTTATCCTAGGGGCAGCTGACGACAGGGGCAGAGCCAAGGGAACTGCTGGATCAGGAGGCCCACGAACAAATCAGGGGCAGAGCCGCCTGTCACTTCCCTGCCAGGAAGGAAGCCAGGTATATTACTATAACCAAGGCACACTGGGGTCTTTACTGTATGGAGAACTTGGCTCCTGCCCGCAATCCTACGGCTCTGCGTCACACACAGGAAGTAGGGCCTCTGGGCAACCAGAAATGGGAATGGGACTGAAGGAGATTCAGCCCACAAATATCCGACCACCAGCTTCCACCTCTGCAATCTGCCACCCTGTGTCTGCTCAACGCATCACAGAAACAAGTTTTCAAGGTGAGTATACAGACGGCAGAGAAAAGTTGAACAATGAGGTCAGCATTGAAAAATGGGGTCAAATCGACAGCTGGGAAGGGGTGTAGAGACAGGTAGAATTTAGATCCTGAGCCTTTAATAACCACTACCTTCTCTCAGTGCTCTCTGTTTTTAGACTCTATATGAGAACACCTAGGGCTTCCCTGGTGGCGCCTGCCAATGCAGGGGACACGGGTTCGAGCCCTGGTCTGCGAAGATCCCACATGCCGTGCAGCAACTAAGCGCATGTGCCACAACGACGGAGCCTGCATTCTAGAGCCCGTGAGCCTCAACTACCGAAGCCCACGTGCCTACAGCCCATGCTCCGCAACAAGAGAAGCCACCGCGATGAGATGCCCGCACACCGCAACCAAGAGTAGCCCCCGCTAGCCGCCAACTAGAGAAAGCCCGTGCACAGCAATGAGAGACCCAGTGCGGCCAAAAAAATAAATACGTAGAATAAATAAGTTCAAACAGTAAATAAATACATAAACATAAATTACAAAAAAAAAGAACACCTAATGCAGGTGGGAAGGTGGGAGGGCCACTGTAGAGGTCATCTATGCTACATGTACAAGAACCCCGAGAGCACACCAATCGGTACCACACTTTTCACTGCTGTAGCCGATCATTCCCCTGGTACTGCCACACTGTAGCACTCCCTTCCCTCATCTACTGCTATAGTCTCTTTGGAAGGTGTTTCAGAACTCTTGTTATGAGAGTGCCAGTTGAACTGTCCTCACTTCCTTCATTTACACCAGGAGTGAAGACCTTGTGGTCCGAGATCCTGTCCAGAGAGCAAGCAGGCTAAGACTCTGTCTTTGTTGATGTATTTCATCAGAAAGGGCTCTACCCCCTCTCCTAGTTCATGGTGTGAAGTGTTCTTGGCCTCTCGGGAAAGTGGGGAGAATGGAAAGGACCCTATATGAGAATGCTAGGCTCTGTAAAACATTTCAGGTTTTTAAAAATAAGACTCATTTTGTATTGGACTGACAACAGTCCTATGAAATACAAAGAAAGCCGAGAATCAGTGACAGGAAAGGATCACCAGTAAGAACTACAACAGTCACCGCTTACCTCGTAGCACAGGGCACTGTCCGTGATCCTTAAGAAGAGTTAGTAGAAATGCCTTGCCCATCTTGCCCCTGAACCCCTTGAAAGGTACACGACTGCTGTGTTGGTGTTTAGGGGGAGCATCTCACTTACCAGGGACTGACTTCTCCCTTGATTCCTCTGTAGTGATGGAGACTTCCCCGCTGATGAAAAATTCCCTGGGATTGCAACCTCCAAGCCAGACAGCTTTCCTATGGAATGACAGAGAACTTGTCAAGGTGAAACACCAGTCTGCGGGAGAAAGGGAAGAAGAGAATGATGGAAATCGTTTCTGGGAAACTATTTTTACATTATGTGTTGTTTGTTCCCGGTAAATAAACTGAAATCTTCTTAACAGTAAAACAAAATCGAAACCACTAAAGCCAATAATACAGGAGTATAACGTTCGAAAAAAATTTCTTTGGCTGCGCAGCATGTGGGATCTTAGCTCCCCAACCAGGGATTGAACCCACGCCTGCTGCATTGCAAGCGCAGAGTCTTCACCACGGGACCACCGGGGAAGTCCCAGGACTATCACTTTTAAAGGAGAAGGTACAAACCCCTCGGTTCTATGAACTGGAGATTTTTAGTCAGAAGTCAATATATTTGTTGTTAGGCACATTTTATGTTAGGCTGTCTCCCTGCACAGGATGCAGGCGCCTTGAGAATGGAAGTCATATCCCTCTATAGTACGTCCCTCTTCTTTCTGCTTTGCAGTTTGCTGCTCCACTTGTTCAACCCCACCTAGTAATAACCTATACTTCCCTTGTTCCTGTTTTCCCATCTGGAAAACAGACAAAAGGCCACCAAACAACGCAAAGGTCTCAACAAATAAGGGATATCCAAAACCAGAGATGGCCAGAACTTCTGTACCCCTGATGAAATAGTCCTCATACAAAACCTGATAATCAAATTCCTTAATGCTAGGAATCACAGTGAAAAATAGTATCTGAACTGACTTCTGTCAGATGAGTGAGAACTAAGGTTAATTCAGTGTATCTGAAGCATAGAAAGTGAGGGCAAAAGTGGCACAAGATGGGGCTAGAGAAGCAGAGAGGATTCTAGACCACGCAGAGTCTTAAAGGCCAACAGTGTGTTTTCTATTCTCAAAACAATGTTTGTGAGCGATGTTTATGAGCAACGTTCCAACTTGCTTTGAAGGTTTCTTGTGTGAAGAGTGGATGGGAAGGAAACAAGACATATGGACACTAGTTAGGACCTAATCGCAACAGACAGGCAAGTTCAGTATTAGGAAGTTGAGGAAGAGCTGGCTGACAGATTCCAAAGAAATTCAGGAGATGAACTGAAGCGGGCTTAATGGGGTAGGAGATGGAGGAAAGGAAGGTCTTAGGGAATTCAAGGGTTTACTGCACACATGAGCAAAGTCTCAAAATTAATCATTTGAACGTACAGAGGCGGATCTCCCAAATGACACCGGTTAGGAAGCAACGGTACGCCCTTTAGAATTCCTAGAGACAACACAAATCAACTGTTTCGATGGAAAATTCGGCGGGACTCTTGATTTCCATGGGAATACAGAGAAAAGAGACACTGATCTGGCTTGCAGGTATATTTAGGAAGTTGTTAGCCGGACATCACCTACTAGTATCATGTAAGTAGGCCGTCCGAAGTAGGAAGCTTAGGGGAAAAACCTGGAGGAAAACTTAAAAGCTGAAGCCACACCTCCACACTACACCACCTTTCACAATTTCTTCTCAGATAAGCATCATCCCCATCAGTGAAGAAACTCGTACCTCATAATAGGAAAAACAGGCCTAAAGATTCAATGTGTGTCTTGGGAGGTCCCATCTATGCGATATCTTCCTGGGACCAGAAAAGGCCCCAGGAAGATCAATCTCTGCACCCCTGAAAGCTTACCACCAAGGAAAATGACTAGGTCCATAGATTTCCTCCCTCAAACCAGCTTACCTCACACATAGATCATTAGCAACTCCGCCCTTACTCACATTATCACAGTCACAAGAGTGGTTAGGGAGAAAAGCACTAACCAGGGGAACTAAAACAGAGGCAATCCAGGCCAAGCTGGGCTGGTGGCAGATATCTGCTCCTTACGCTCGGGTGCATAATGCGACTCACCACAGTGCCTTTTTCACAGACCCTTTTGAACGTTTCTCCACAGAATCCAACAGCTCAAGTTAGCTCATGACGCTTCAAGGTCAACAGTCGTCAAGAGAAAAACATGCAATATGTCTTACAATGTTGGATTCCTTACAAACAGGACAAGGAGATAACCATGTAGACAAAACCAGAGCATTTGAAAACATCTGTATTCTACAAACACACCAGTGAATGCTATAAATAAGGTACTATGACATAAAACAAAATGAAAACTAGATGTGAGACTGTTCTCTTCAGTGTACAGACTTCATGGCAGTTGCTGCACACTATCTAGCTACTTAGATCTTTAACTCTCTGTTCTGTTAATACCAAATGAGGCCCAAGTGTGTCAACCTGTTTCCCACAGAAACCAAAAAGTCTACATGCATCTCTTTTCTCCTGTGCCCTTTCACCTTACCTGCTCCCAATTCTCCACCAACATCCTCCTCTTTCTCTAATTATTCTCCTCTTCATTTTGCTTGGCCTTGCCCCCAAGCATGCAAGACAGAGAGTCCTAGAGGTCCAAGATTCTAGAGTGGCTGTTTGCAAGGCGGAGGAGATTACAGTAACTGCCACACTGTATATACTTCTGTGCAAAGAAAAAGGGACAGTGTTCAGAATGTCTCTCACATATAACAAGAGCTGGAGATGGCAGGATACCTGTGTGGCCCAAGGAACTAGAGCTAGCAAATTACGGGCCAAACAATTGCAACCAAAGGCTGGAAGAGGAAAGGTCTGCAACCAGCTCTGTCTCCTAGCTCTCTGGTATTTGCTGCCAACGGGCAGAGTCTATTTCGTGAGGCATCAAGCACTGAAAAGAAGACTCCTGCTGCTGGAAGTTGACAGGAAGTAACGTCCAATGCAAGATCAAGGCTTGTCCTCGAAGCAATGCCCATAATGGAAGAAGAAAAAACAAGAGAAAGCGGAAGAGAAATGTTAAGTCGCAAGTCCAACCTGGCCCCCAGCCTAGCCCAGCCCAAGGAAGGTAGGAGTCAAGGAGAAGAAACTAAAAGAGAAGAGCCTTGGACCACAACATTCTCCACAAGGTACACTCAAGAAACTTCACCCTACTCTTGAACCAAGTTACAAAGAGAGCTTCTTAATCCCTACTTTGGCTCCTTAAAAGCTGCTATCAGTTCACTCATTAGACACATATGATTTCAGAACAACTGTAATAGTTCAAACTAGATGGCTCTTTCCTTCCTAAGGATTATTAGTTAAATAAGATCTATATAGCTCTAAGTATATGATACATAAAATAGAATACTCTGTAGAATGTAAGTAACTCTTAGTTCAGTGTATTAATGAACGTCTGTAAGAAATGTTGCAATGATTTCCCTAATGGAAGAGCCTGGGGGAGGTAAATCTGTCTTCTAGGATTTCCTCCCCAGAGCTCAGAAACTCAGGTGTTGTTTTAGCTCTCCTACACTCTCTTCACCCAAGCCCGCCTTCCTGTTGGGGATCGGACCTCCCTATTGGCTCTCTCATACCTTTCAACTGCCTGCTTTGTGACATCACTCTCCTACCAAACCTACTACCACTTGGTAGAGCCTTGGGGTTTCCGTGGAGCTGTTTGGACCAGTAACCAGTGACCTCTGTACTGGACACGTGCGCCGTTCAGCTGCAGCCACTCAGACATCCTCTAGTGTTGTCTCCTCATCCCTTGTACCTGCAGTGGATGCTTCCTCTTCTCTGACCATGTCAGGTAAGAAAAGAAACTTTGGAAAGTTTTGCGTTCGATTTCTTTTGCCCCTAAATTGAGTAGGAGATTCAAAATAGTATGGAATAATGAGGGAAAGTATTGAACTACAAGTCTGGAGACCTAATTTCACTTTTGACTTTGACGTTTACTATCTGTGTGACTTTGGACAAATCACTGGCTGTCTCACAAAGCCTGTTGCTTTCCTTAACTGTTACGTTAGGATACCACATTGGGTTGATCACTCTGATCCCCTTCTTTTCCAGTATTGAGCCTTAAAGGGTACCCATGTAGAAAACGAAATCAGACACTTCTCAAGAGTGTTTCAACAGAAACATAGAAAAGCCAGGGGACATAGAAAACTAGCAATATATACCAAGATGTTTCATCTCTAATGGTCTCCCTCCACTAGGATTTCGACTAGTTGAAAAGAGAGAATAGGGAGAGAGGATGGAGAGTACTGGGCTCTACAGGGAGGCACAGAGTCGAGCGTAAGGAAGTTTAGGATGGTTTTCATTAGCACAGGCCAACAGGCACCAAGAGATGGGAGAAAATGTAAGAATGAAGAGGGAAAGCATAGAGGAGCTCTCAAGAAAAACGGAGTTTGCAATGGAATGCTGATGGGAACCAAAGATTTTCAATTAAAGCAGAAACAGCACAGAGGGAAACCTGCTCAGAGCAGGGCAAAACCAAGTTGATGGTAGCAAACCCTTACATTAACAGACTAAGAAGGAAAGTAAGGCCAGAACAGGGGATCGCCAGGAAAGGCAGCTTATCAGAAAAGTCATACTCCGTTTTCTTTCTTTTATTGCCTCTCTGAATACAGTTGGCCACTTGACAGTTTTGAATATAAACGTTTTAGAAATACGTTTTAGAAATGATGCCTCCTATAAACAAGCAACCACAGTGGTTATCTAGGGGGCTGCTTTTCAGTGTTTTATTCTTTCTAATTTTTAAACTAGGTAGACATTTCGCCAATTCAACATTTTAAGTGATATCTTCTAAATTGAATCAGAAGGACTATTTTCCTTTGTGTGATATGTAGGTTCTAAGGCAAGGCTGCTTTTCATTTTTACAGTTATTTCCTTCCTAACACAGAGAGCACATTGATCAACAGCCATCGTTCGCTTGTAGATCTTAGCTACCGAAGAAGAAGAAGAAGAAGAAAAAGTCAAGCCCCACATCTCTAATTCCCCCCCACTTAGGGAATTCCCTGGCGGTCCAGTGCTTAGGACTCGGTGCTTTCACGGCCAGGGCCACGCGGCGCGGCCAAAGAAACAAAACAAACAAACATCCACGTTTATCGAAAACCATATTGTGGAGTCCTGTGGATTTTCTTACATTTGAAAATCTTTTTTAATGGGATTCTAGGCATGATGGTTTTTTGAGGTTTTGGGATGCCATCTTCTTGGATGCTGAAGATGATTCTAATCTAAGTTCTAGGATAAATCCAAAAACCTTCCTGATACATTTTAAGCTTCCTTTCTGCTTATTATATAAGCTATATTCATTGAAATATATTATTTCTCCTAGGCTTAATACCTCTTACTTGCTGGGTAAAAATATGAAGGAGCACAATAATGAAACTCTTTTACACTTATTATTTTGCCGTCTGCTTCGTACCGGTTTTCATTGAAATACTTGTCTATGTGTGTTGTGGCTACCTATACATGCACATTTATTGCATTCTGTTGCTTGTTATGCATTTTTTACTGACATACCTTCTCTGTCTGTATGCATTGGCTAGGAATTCATTCACCTCTATCACCTCCATCGTGTTTTCTGGTTAATAGTATTCACTAAAATAGAGTGGGCAAAATTCACTTTCATAATGTTGCATGGATGGTACAGAATGCCATTTGTTAGTAAATTCATTAGGCTTCGATACTTGCCACATACCCCAGTTTTCATTAATATCTATGGATTTCTTTTTCGTTAACGTAATATGCTTGTCATGATTTTTCTTTGTCTTTCTAGAACTTATTGTATCTTCCTCCATATAAACCATACGCAATAGATCAGCTTATTCATCTATTAATTATTACTGCTATTATTATTGGTGGTGGTGTTATAACCACTTTATAGATGAGTAATCTGAAGGAATCAGATAACTTTTCCCTTTCCAAAAGCACTTAAGAAATCCACTTTCGGGTAATCATTTTGAGGTAGGATGAGAAACCAGGCTTGAAGAGGGCAAAAATGACTCTTTCAATTCACCA
The DNA here is from genome assembly GCF_028023285.1 of Balaenoptera ricei. Taxonomy (NCBI): domain Eukaryota; kingdom Metazoa; phylum Chordata; class Mammalia; order Artiodactyla; family Balaenopteridae; genus Balaenoptera; species Balaenoptera ricei. Next base: position 35,075,880 of record NC_082651.1, read on the forward strand.
GTTGGACTGAGCTGTACGTCACCTCTAGGTAATAGCGTGGGAACTGCACAAGCAAAGGGAGACACTGAAGACGACAATGGTAATAGCCGTACTGTTTTCTAATGGACAAAAAAAATGCCTATATTATAAGTTCTGTTTCTCCTGCTTTCTGGCAGTATCATGCTCAGAGTGGAGTCCTGGCAAGGAAGTCAGGATACTTAGGTTCTGAAACCTGGTAATGATACTAACATAATGAGAGAACTTGAACAAGTCAACCCGACCTCTCTGAGCCTCAGTTTCCTTACTCACGAAATGAGACTGAGAACATCGAAGTTCTCTAAGGGCCTCCTAGTTCTAAAATGCTTCCAGTCTAGGAAATAGCATAGAAGTCAATACGAGTGCAGGCTGAAGGGAAAGACAGGGCAGGGAGAAGGTTGCTTCCAGCCTAGAGAACAATCTCTGAACCACACCACTTGGCTCTTCTGCCCGTCTGTGCCCAAGATTGGGAGCACAGGCAGTTAATAGAGAAGAGTGGAAAACTGCTCAGTCCTTACAGCCATCATTAACTGTCTGATTTTGGGTTTCTCAGGAAGTAGTGATAGTAGAGGTGTCCTGATAGCAAGAACCTTCAGATGATGCCGTTCCTCAAACGTAGTGAGAATTTCTCAACCTCCCTGAGTTTGTCATGACCCTCTTGTTCTTACAGAAAATTTCCAACATCCATCTCTACGTGGAACTCTAAATTCTCTGCAGCATTCTCCTCCTGTGGTGAGCAATGCAACTTCCCTAACACGAAGCGTCTGCAACTTCTCCAGAGTCTCTGCCCCTGCCGTCAGTTCGGCATCGGCTACTGGTACCCCTTTCCAGACACTCATGGGTAGTGCCTACCTTTACCAACATTCTAGCACGACTATGTTATCTGGAGTTACGGACCACAGCCAGATCTCCACTTCAGCTGCTTCCTATCCAGGTGTTCTTGAGTGGGACATCACAGCAAGCACTGAAAAGAATTCTTCTTCACTCGGAGACTTTACTCTGGCACTCACTGACCGCCACACAGCTGCCTCCTCCATGTTTCTGGCAGCCCAGTATGATAAAACTTCAGACGCCAAGAACATGGTCCCTCTACATCCATCGCTTTCTGCCAGCCTTGCTCAGGGAACACCATCTCAGATTCCAAATCAGGGGCAGAGCCGCCTGTCACTTCCCTGCCAGGAAGGAAGCCAGGTATATTACTATAACCAAGGCACACTGGGGTCTTTACTGTATGGAGAACTTGGCTCCTGCCCGCAATCCTACGGCTCGGCGTCATACACAGGAAGTCGGGCCTCTGGGCAACCAGAAATGGGAATGGGACTGAAGGAGATTCAGCCCACAAATATCCGACCACCAGCTTCCACCTCTGCAGTCTGCCACCCTGTGCCTGCTCAACGCATCACAGAAACAAGTTTTCAAGGTGAGTATAACAAACGCCAGAGAAAGTTGAAGAATGAGGTCGGCATTCAAAAATGGGGTCAAATCGACAGCTGGGAAGGGGTGTAGAGGCAGGTAGAATTTAGATCCTGAGCCTTTAATAACCACTACCTTCGCTCAGTGCCCTCTGTTTTTAGACTCTACATGAGAACACCTAGGGCTTCCCTGGTGGCGCCGTGGTTAAGAATCCGCCTGCCAATGCAATGCGGGGGACACGGGTTCGAGCCCTGGTCTGCGAAGATCCCACATGCCGTGCAGCAACTAAGCGCATGTGCCACAACGACGGAGCCTGCATTCTAGAGCCCGTGAGCCTCAGCTACCGAAGCCCACGTGCCTACAGCCCATGCTCCGCAACAAGAGAAGCCACCGCGATGAGAAGCCCGCACACCGCAACCAAGAGTAGCCCCCGCTAGCCGCCAACTAGAGAAAGCCCGTGCACAGCAATGAGAGACCCAGTGCAGCCAAAAAAATAAATACGCAGAATAAATAAGTTCAAACAGTAAATAAATACATAAACATAAATTACAAAAAGAAGAACACCTAATGCAGGTGGGAAGGTGGGAGGGCCACTGTAGAGGTCATCTATGCTACATGTACAAGAACCCCGAGAGCACACCAATCGGTACCACACTTTTCACTGCTGTAGCCGATCGTTCCCCCTGTACTGCCACACTGTAGCACTCCCTTCCCTCATCTACTGCTATAGTCTCTTTGGAAGGTGTTTCAGAACTCTTGTTATGAGAGTGCCAGTTGAACTGTCCTCACTTCCTTCATTTATACCAGGATTGAAGACCTTGTGGTCCGAGATCCTGTCCAGAGAGCAAGCAGGCTAAGACTCTGTCTTTGCTGATGTATTTCATCAGAAAGGGCTCTACCCCCTCTCCTAGTTCATGGTGTGACGTGTTCTTGGCCTCTCGGGAGAGTGGGGAGAATGGAAAGGACCCTATATGAGAATATGCTAGGCTTTGTAAAACATTTCAGGTTTTTAAAAATAAGACTCATTTTGTATTGGACTTATAACAGTCCTATGAAATACAAAGCGAGCCGAGAATCAGCGACAGGAAAGGCTCACCAGTAAGAATTACAACAGTCACCGCTTACCTCGTAGCATAGGGCACTGTCCATGATCCTTAAGAAGAGTTAGTAGAAATGCCTTGCCCATCTTGCCCCTGAACCCCTTGAAAGGTACATGACTGCTGTGTTGGTGTTTAGGGGGAGCATCTCACTTACCAGGGACTGACTTCTCCCTTGATCCCTTTGTAGGGATGGAGACCTCCCCCCTGGTGATGAAAAATTCCCTGGGATTGCAACCTCCAAGCCAGACGTTTTGTGTGACACAAAGTCAAGAACTCCCCAAGTCCTGCAGTAGCAGAAACAGCCACATACTTGAGAGTAACCCACCATCTGAACTTGGGGACATTTCAGTGACAGCTCCAGTCCAGAGTGCCAGGCGTCTCCTGGCCCTGCCTCCAGCTCCAAGCCAGGGACAAATAGAGAGTAAGCACGTGGATGATATCAAAACCAAGCTTTCAAAGCCTCTGGATGCCTACCAGATCCCAACAGAGAACCAAGATCCTCCACTACTCCCTTTAGGAATCCCTGATATTCACCAGCCGCTGGCCTGCACCGATCCCCTCAGCCAAGAGGAGCAGCCTGGTTCTGAAAATGCTGATCTGGGAGAGAACAGCCGGAGTCGTCAGGACCTAGGGACACTTGAAAATGGGACTGAACCTAGCAGTGGTCTTGCAGACATTACTACACTGGCGGAGGATATTCACCTTCCCCAGCTCTTTAATCCTTTGAAAGAGCTTGATCAATCCCAAGGTCCCAACGTGATCAAAGCTAAAGACACCAGAGCCATTAAGGTGAATCAGGTGCAGGAAAAGCCAAGTGTCATAAAGGTTCCCTCTGATCAACCCAGGAAGAACAAACAGAAAGCCTCTGAGCCTATCAGTGGCGCTCCCAAGGCCAAAATCCAGCCAAAGAAACCAGAGTGCCTGTTAGGGGGAGAAGTGGTTACCTGCCACGCTGCAGTCAGTGACAGGGCTCCTGTGAACACGGCCAAGCACTCTCAAGGCAAACCTCAGAAAGCTGCATCCAGAAAGATCAGCAAAACTAAGAGCCACGGGCAGGAAAAGACCAAAAGGACCAGAGGGAGAAACAAGGCTGAAGAGAACAAGCAGTCAGGGAACAAAGTCAAGGCAGAAGAGAAGCCAGCAATCCCCCACACGAAGCGAAAGGAACACCAAACTGAGCTTCTCCAACAGAGCTTTCAAAAGCCTCGAACCTCCCTTGGCGTGCGCATGCTGGAGTCTGTGAAGGTTCTTCATGCGCTGGGGAAGAAGAATGAGACGAAAACTGGGCTCTCTTCCTGTCGGCTCTTGGGAAAGTCAAGCAACCCCAAAGACCCCCAGCCACCCCCAGCTATCCAGCCATGGCGGCATACCCCACGTGAGGGGAAGGGTCCTGAGAAAACGCAAGTCCAAGCCCAGAAACCAGACAGCAGTGCTGAAACAGAGTGTCCATCTCCAGCCCAGTATGAGCGGCCTCCTCCTGGGAAGGTCAAGTTGATACCTCTGCCTTTTTCTGCCTGGGACAAGCCTCAAGCTCGACCCGCTCCTCGGAGGCCCCAGTCTCTGGCCTCACATCGGCCTGCTGGGGCTTACCGTGCCCAGCCTGGTTCTACTGACTCAGCTCAACCTGCTGCAGTCAATTCATCCCAGCCAGCTCCTGCCTCTTTGCCAGGCCCCGCCAAACCAGCTCAGCCAACTGTGACCAACCCAACCCAACCGGCTTGGACCAACCACACCCAGCCTCGTGTCCCTCAGTCTGCTGCTCCTAGGCCTGCACCCTCCAAAACTTCATCTGGCCCTCCTCTCCAGCGGGAGCCTGTTCCCCCTGCTGTGAATAAGCGCCAGGCCCCACCCAAGCTCCAAACCCAATTTCTACTCCAAGACTTCAGCAAGCAACGAGTTCCATGGAGGGAACCCAACGTGCCTGAGCCAGTCATGTCAAAGCCCATCGAACAAGAGCAGAGGCCAGAGCGAGAGGCCATGAAGAGGCGGGCTCAACAACAACGGGAGAATGCTGCCAGATACACCTCTTCGGGCAAGCTGCAATTTTTCACCGAGAGGGAAAACGAAATGGAAATTGCCGACTACTACGGATACGTCAAGTGAGAGCTGCTAGGATTCTTGGTGCCACCTTGGCTACCAGCTGTTCTTCCATACACAGGTAAGACAGGTATAGAACTGAATAAGTAAATGGAATACAATTAATAGACGAGTAACAAACCTTTCGAATTTTCAGATGCTGCTAACTGGGGCGTGAGAAAGGAAGGACTGAAAGTTGGATGGGAGAATGAAGGAAAGGGGTAAAAACTGAGCAAAGAGGAAGGAACTTGGCCCAGGGCTAGGAAGGCCAAAAGAGACGTATGGATTTAGGAAAGGAAGCAGGAGTGAGGATGAAATGGCAGAAGTAAAAAGCAGGGTCAGAGGTCTGGGTTGAAAGAACACAATTGGAGTAGAGTTGAAGGTGACAGAAGAGGAGTCTAGGTTTACTAGGAGAAATAGAAAAAGTCTCTCGGGGACGCTGGCCTTAAGTCTCACAACCACCAGATAGGTATTTCAGAAAACAAGAGGTTCAGGACACATCTCTGAAAGGTCTGAGTCGCCTTATTCAGGTGGGACTGTAGTGGGGGAATAGGGAAATCTACCAGAGAAGTGGCTAGGGCTCAGAGTTATCCTAGGGGCAGCTGACGACAGGGGCAGAGCCAAGGGAACTGCTGGATCAGGAGGCCCACGAACAAATCAGGGGCAGAGCCGCCTGTCACTTCCCTGCCAGGAAGGAAGCCAGGTATATTACTATAACCAAGGCACACTGGGGTCTTTACTGTATGGAGAACTTGGCTCCTGCCCGCAATCCTACGGCTCTGCGTCACACACAGGAAGTAGGGCCTCTGGGCAACCAGAAATGGGAATGGGACTGAAGGAGATTCAGCCCACAAATATCCGACCACCAGCTTCCACCTCTGCAATCTGCCACCCTGTGTCTGCTCAACGCATCACAGAAACAAGTTTTCAAGGTGAGTATACAGACGGCAGAGAAAAGTTGAACAATGAGGTCAGCATTGAAAAATGGGGTCAAATCGACAGCTGGGAAGGGGTGTAGAGACAGGTAGAATTTAGATCCTGAGCCTTTAATAACCACTACCTTCTCTCAGTGCTCTCTGTTTTTAGACTCTATATGAGAACACCTAGGGCTTCCCTGGTGGCGCCTGCCAATGCAGGGGACACGGGTTCGAGCCCTGGTCTGCGAAGATCCCACATGCCGTGCAGCAACTAAGCGCATGTGCCACAACGACGGAGCCTGCATTCTAGAGCCCGTGAGCCTCAACTACCGAAGCCCACGTGCCTACAGCCCATGCTCCGCAACAAGAGAAGCCACCGCGATGAGATGCCCGCACACCGCAACCAAGAGTAGCCCCCGCTAGCCGCCAACTAGAGAAAGCCCGTGCACAGCAATGAGAGACCCAGTGCGGCCAAAAAAATAAATACGTAGAATAAATAAGTTCAAACAGTAAATAAATACATAAACATAAATTACAAAAAAAAAGAACACCTAATGCAGGTGGGAAGGTGGGAGGGCCACTGTAGAGGTCATCTATGCTACATGTACAAGAACCCCGAGAGCACACCAATCGGTACCACACTTTTCACTGCTGTAGCCGATCATTCCCCTGGTACTGCCACACTGTAGCACTCCCTTCCCTCATCTACTGCTATAGTCTCTTTGGAAGGTGTTTCAGAACTCTTGTTATGAGAGTGCCAGTTGAACTGTCCTCACTTCCTTCATTTACACCAGGAGTGAAGACCTTGTGGTCCGAGATCCTGTCCAGAGAGCAAGCAGGCTAAGACTCTGTCTTTGTTGATGTATTTCATCAGAAAGGGCTCTACCCCCTCTCCTAGTTCATGGTGTGAAGTGTTCTTGGCCTCTCGGGAAAGTGGGGAGAATGGAAAGGACCCTATATGAGAATGCTAGGCTCTGTAAAACATTTCAGGTTTTTAAAAATAAGACTCATTTTGTATTGGACTGACAACAGTCCTATGAAATACAAAGAAAGCCGAGAATCAGTGACAGGAAAGGATCACCAGTAAGAACTACAACAGTCACCGCTTACCTCGTAGCACAGGGCACTGTCCGTGATCCTTAAGAAGAGTTAGTAGAAATGCCTTGCCCATCTTGCCCCTGAACCCCTTGAAAGGTACACGACTGCTGTGTTGGTGTTTAGGGGGAGCATCTCACTTACCAGGGACTGACTTCTCCCTTGATTCCTCTGTAGTGATGGAGACTTCCCCGCTGATGAAAAATTCCCTGGGATTGCAACCTCCAAGCCAGACAGCTTTCCTATGGAATGACAGAGAACTTGTCAAGGTGAAACACCAGTCTGCGGGAGAAAGGGAAGAAGAGAATGATGGAAATCGTTTCTGGGAAACTATTTTTACATTATGTGTTGTTTGTTCCCGGTAAATAAACTGAAATCTTCTTAACAGTAAAACAAAATCGAAACCACTAAAGCCAATAATACAGGAGTATAACGTTCGAAAAAAATTTCTTTGGCTGCGCAGCATGTGGGATCTTAGCTCCCCAACCAGGGATTGAACCCACGCCTGCTGCATTGCAAGCGCAGAGTCTTCACCACGGGACCACCGGGGAAGTCCCAGGACTATCACTTTTAAAGGAGAAGGTACAAACCCCTCGGTTCTATGAACTGGAGATTTTTAGTAAGAAGTCAATATATTTGTTGTTAGGCACATTTTATGTTAGGCTGTCTCCCTGCACAGGATGCAGGCGCCTTGAGAATGGAAGTCATATCCCTCTATAGTACGTCCCTCTTCTTTCTGCTTTGCAGTTTGCTGCTCCACTTGTTCAACCCCACCTAGTAATAACCTATACTTCCCTTGTTCCTGTTTTCCCATCTGGAAAACAGACAAAAGGCCACCAAACAACGCAAAGGTCTCAACAAATAAGGGATATCCAAAACCAGAGATGGCCAGAACTTCTGTACCCCTGATGAAATAGTCCTCATACAAAACCTGATAATCAAATTCCTTAATGCTAGGAATCACAGTGAAAAATAGTATCTGAACTGACTTCTGTCAGATGAGTGAGAACTAAGGTTAATTCAGTGTATCTGAAGCATAGAAAGTGAGGGCAAAAGTGGCACAAGATGGGACTAGAGAAGCAGAGAGGATTCTAGACCACGCAGAGTCTTAAAGGCCAACAGTGTGTTTTCTATTCTCAAAACAATGTTTGTGAGCGATGTTTATGAGCACCGTTCCAACTTGCTTTGAAGGTTTCTTGTGTGAAGAGTGGATTGGAAGGAAACAAGATATATGGACACTAGTTAGGACCTAATCGCAACAGACAGGCAAGTTCAGTATTAGGAAGTTGAGGAAGAGCTGGCTGACAGATTCCAAAGAAATTCAGGAGATGAACTGAAGCGGGCTTAATGGGGTAGGAGATGGAGGAAAGGAAGGTCTTAGGGAATTCAAGGGTTTACTGCACACATGAGCAAAGTCTCAAAATTAATCATTTGAACGTACAGAGGCGGATCTCCCAAATGACACCGGTTAGGAAGCAACGGTACGCCCTTTAGAATTCCTAGAGACAACACAAATCAACTGTTTCGATGGAAAATTCGGCGGGACTCTTGACTTCCATGGGAATACAGAGAAAAGAGACACTGATCTGGCTTGCAGGTATATTTAGGAAGTTGTTAGCCGGACATCACCTACTAGTATCATGTAAGTAGGCCGTCCGAAGTAGGAAGCTTAGGGGAAAAACCTGGAGGAAAACTTAAAAGCTGAAGCCACACCTCTACACTACACCACCTTTCACAATTTCTTCTCAGATAAGCATCATCCCCATCAGTGAAGAAACTCGTACCTCATAATAGGAAAAACAGGCCTAAAGATTCAATGTGTGTCTTGGGGGGTCCCATCTATGCGATATCTTCCTGGGACCAGAAAAGGCCCCAGGAAGATCAATCTCTGCACCCCTGAAAGCTTACCACCAAGGAAAATGACTAGGTCCATAGATTTCCTCCCTCAAACCAGCTTACCTCACACATAGATCATTAGCAACTCCGCCCTTACTCACATTATCACAGTCACAAGAGTGGTTAGGGAGAAAAGCACTGACCAGGGGAACTAAAACAGAGGCAATCCAGGCCAAGCTGGGCTGGTGGCAGATATCTGCTCCTTACGCTCGGGTGCATAATGCGACTCACCACAGTGCCTTTTTCATAGACCCTTTTGAACGTTTCTCCACAGAATCCAACAGCTCAAGTTAGCTCATGACGCTTCAAGGTCAACAGTCGTCAAGAGAAAAACATGCAATATGTCTTACAATGTTGGATTCCTTACAAACAGGACAAGGAGATAACCATGTAGACAAAACCAGAGCATTTGAAAACATCTGTATTCTACAAACACACCAGCGAATGCTATAAATAAGGTACTATGACATAAAACAAAATGAAAACTAGATGTGAGACTGTTCTCTTCAGTGTACAGACTTCATGGCAGTTGCTGCACACTATCTAGCTACTTAGATCTTTAACTCTCTGTTCTGTTAATACCAAATGAGGCCCAAGTGTGTCAACCTGTTTCCCACAGAAACCAAAAAGTCTACATGCATCTCTTTTCTCCTGTGCCCTTTTCACCTTACCTGCTCCCAATTCTCCACCAACGTCCTCCTCTTTCTCTAATTATTCTCCTCTTCATTTTGCTTGGCCTTGCCCCCAAGCATGCAAGACAGAGAGTCCTAGAGGTCCAAGATTCTAGAGTGGCTGTTTGCAAGGCGGAGGAGATTACAGTAACTGCCACACTGTATATACTTCTGTGCAAAGAAAAAGGGACAGTGTTCAGAATGTCTCTCACATATAACAAGAGCTGGAGATGGCAGGATACCTGTGTGGCCCAAGGAACTAGAGCTAGCAAATTACGGGCCAAACAATTGCAACCAAAGGCTGGAAGAGGAAAGGTCTGCAACCAGCTCTGTCTCCTAGCTCTCTGGTATTTGCTGCCAACGGGCAGAGTCTATTTCGTGAGGCATCAAGCACTGAAAAGAAGACTCCTGCTGCTGGAAGTTGACAGGAAGTAACGTCCAATGCAAGATCAAGGCTTGTCCTCGAAGCAATGCCCATAATGGAAGAAAAAAAAACAAAGAGAAAGCGGAAGAGAAATGTTAAGTCGCAAGTCCAACCTGGCCCCCAGCCTAGCCCAGCCCAAGGAAGGTAGGAGTCAAGGAGAAGAAACTAAAAGAGAAGAGCCTTGGACCACAACATTCTCCACAAGGTACACTCAACAAACTTCACCCTACTCTTGAACCAAGTTACAAAGAGAGCTTCTTAATCCCTACTTTGGCTCCTTAAAAGCTGCTATCAGTTCACTCATTAGACACATATGATTTCAGAACAACTGTAATAGTTCAAACTAGATGGCTCTTTCCTTCCTAAGGATTATTAATTAAATAAGATCTATATAGCTCTAAGTATATGATACATAAAATAGAATACTCTGTAGAATGTAAGTAACTCTTAGTTCAGTGTATTAATGAACGTCTGTAAGAAATGCTGCAATGATTTCCCTAATGGAAGAGCCTGGGGGAGGTAAATCTGTCTTCTAGGATTTCCTCCCCAGAGCTCAGAAACTCAGGTGTTGTTTTAGCTCTCCTACACTCTCTTCACCCAAGCCCGCCTTCCTGTTGGGGATCGGACCTCCCTATTGGCTCTCTCATACCTTTCAACTGCCTGCTTTGTGACATCACTCTCCTACCAAACCTACTACCACTTGGTAGAGTCTTGGGGTTTCCGTGGAGCTGTTTGGACCAGTAACCAGTGACCTCTGTACTGGACACGTGCGCCGTTCAGCTGCAGCCACTCAGACATCCTCTAGTGTTGTCTCCTCATCCCTTGTACCTGCAGTGGATGCTTCCTCTTCTCTGACCATGTCAGGTAAGAAAAGAAACTTTGGAAAGTTTTGCGTTCGATTTCTTTTGCCCCTAAATTGAGTAGGAGATTCAAAATAGCATGGAATAATGAGGGAAAGTATTGAACTACAAGTCTGGAGACCTAATTTCACTTTTGACTTTGACGTTTACTATCTGTGTGACTTTGGACAAATCACTGGCTGTCTCACAAAGCCTGTTGCTTTCCTTAACTGTTACGTTAGGATACCACATTGGGTTGATCACTCTGATCCCCTTCTTTTCCAGTATTGAGCCTTAAAGGGTACCCATGTAGAAAACGAAATCAGACACTTCTCAAGAGTGTTTCAACAGAAACATAGAAAAGCCAGGGGACATAGAAAACTAGCAATATATACCAAGATGTTTCATCTCTAATGGTCTCCCTCCACTAGGATTTCGACTAGTTGAAAAGAGAGAATAGGGAGAGAGGATGGAGAGTACTGGGCTCTACAGGGAGGCACAGAGTCGAGCGTAAGGAAGTTTAGGATGGTTTTCATTAGCACAGGCCAACAGGCACCAAGAGATGGGAGAAAATGTAAGAATGAAGAGGGAAAGCATAGAGGAGCTCTCAAGAAAAACGGAGTTTGCAATGGAATGCTGATGGGAACCAAAGATTTTCAATTAAAGCAGAAACAGCACAGAGGGAAACCTGCTCAGAGCGGGGCAAAACCAAGTTGATGGTAGCAAACCCTTACATTAACAGACGAAGAAGGAAAGTAAGGCCAGAACAGGGGATCACCAGGAAAGGCAGCTTATCAGAAAAGTCATACTCCGTTTTCTTTCTTTTATTGCCTCTCTGAATACAGTTGGCCACTTGACAGTTTTGAATATAAACGTTTTAGAAACACGTTTTAGAAATGATGCCTCCTATAAACAAGCAACCACAGTGGTTATCTAGGGGGCTGCTTTTCAGTGTTTTATTCTTTCTAATTTTTAAACTAGGCAGACATTTCGCCAATTCAACATTTTAAGTGATATCTTCTAAATTGAATCAGAAGGACTATTTTCCTTTGTGTGATATGTAGGTTCTAAGGCAAGGCTGCTGTTCATTTTTACAGTTATTTCCTTCCTAACACAGAGAGCACATTGATCAACAGCCATCGTTCGCTTGTAGATCTTAGCTACCGAAGAAGAAGAAGAAGAAGAAAAAGTCAAGCCCCACATCTCTAATTCCCCCCCACTTAGGGAATTCCCTGGCGGTCCAGTGCTTAGGACTCGGTGCTTTCACGGCCAGGGCCACGCGGCGCGGCCAAAGAAACAAAACAAACAAACATCCACGTTTATCGAAAACCATATTGTGGAGTCCTGTGGATTTTCTTACATTTGAAAATCTTTTTTAATGGGATTCTAGGCATGATGGTTTTTTGAGGTTTTGGGATGCCATCTTCTTGGATGCTGAAGATGATTCTAATCTAAGTTCTAGGATAAATCCAAAAACCTTCCTGATACATTTTAAGCTTCCTTTCTGCTTATTATATAAGCTATATTCATTGAAATATATTATTTCTCCTAGGCTTAATACCTCTTACTTGCTGGGTAAAAATATGAAGGAGCACAATAATGAAACTCTTTTACACTTATTATTTTGCCGTCTGCTTCGTACCGGTTTTCATTGAAATACTTGTCTATGTGTGTTGTGGCTACCTATACATGCACATTTATTGCATTCTGTTGCTTGTTATGCATTTTTTACTGACATACCTTCTCTGTCTGTATGCATTGGCTAGGAATTCATTCACCTCTATCACCTCCATCGTGTTTTCTGGTTAATAGTATTCACTAAAATAGAGTGGGCAAAATTCACTTTCATAATGTTGCATGGATGGTACAGAATGCCATTTGTTAGTAAATTCATTAGGCTTCGATACTTGCCACATACCCCAGTTTTCATTAATATCTATGGATTTCTTTTTCGTTAACGTAATATGCTTGTCATGATTTTTCTTTGTCTTTCTAGAACTTATTGTATCTTCCTCCATATAAACCATACGCAATAGATCAGCTTATTCATCTATTAATTATTACTGCTATTATTATTGGTGGTGGTGTTATAACCACTTTATAGATGAGTAATCTGAAGGAATCAGATAACTTTTCCCTTTCCAAAAGCACTTAAGAAATCCACTTTCGGGTAATCATTTTGAGGTAGGATGAGAAACCAGGCTTGAAGAGGGCAAAAATGACTCTTTCAATTCACCAGTTGGACTGAGCTGTACGTCACCTCTAGGTAATAGCGTGGGAACTGCACAAGCAAAGGGAGACACTGAAGACGACAATGGTAATAGCCGTACTGTTTTCTAATGGACAAAAAAAATGCCTATATTATAAGTTCTGTTTCTCCTGCTTTCTGGCAGTATCATGCTCAGAGTGGAGTCCTGGCAAGGAAGTCAGGATACTTAGGTTCTGAAACCTGGTAATGATACTAACATAATGAGAGAACTTGAACAAGTCAACCCGACCTCTCTGAGCCTCAGTTTCCTTACTCACGAAATGAGACTGAGAACATCGAAGTTCTCTAAGGGCCTCCTAGTTCTAAAATGCTTCCAGTCTAGGAAATAGCATAGAAGTCAATACGAGTGCAGGCTGAAGGGAAAGACAGGGCAGGGAGAAGGTTGCTTCCAGCCTAGAGAACAATCTCTGAACCACACCACTTGGCTCTTCTGCCCGTCTGTGCCCAAGATTGGGAGCACAGGCAGTTAATAGAGAAGAGTGGAAAACTGCTCAGTCCTTACAGCCATCATTAACTGTCTGATTTTGGGTTTCTCAGGAAGTAGTGATAGTAGAGGTGTCCTGATAGCAAGAACCTTCAGATGATGCCGTTCCTCAAACGTAGTGAGAATTTCTCAACCTCCCTGAGTTTGTCATGACCCTCTTGTTCTTACAGAAAATTTCCAACATCCATCTCTACGTGGAACTCTAAATTCTCTGCAGCATTCTCCTCCTGTGGTGAGCAATGCAACTTCCCTAACACGAAGCGTCTGCAACTTCTCCAGAGTCTCTGCCCCTGCCGTCAGTTCGGCATCGGCTACTGGTACCCCTTTCCAGACACTCATGGGTAGTGCCTACCTTTACCAACATTCTAGCACGACTATGTTATCTGGAGTTACGGACCACAGCCAGATCTCCACTTCAGCTGCTTCCTATCCAGGTGTTCTTGAGTGGGACATCACAGCAAGCACTGAAAAGAATTCTTCTTCACTCGGAGACTTTACTCTGGCACTCACTGACCGCCACACAGCTGCCTCCTCCATGTTTCTGGCAGCCCAGTATGATAAAACTTCAGACGCCAAGAACATGGTCCCTCTACATCCATCGCTTTCTGCCAGCCTTGCTCAGGGAACACCATCTCAGATTCCAAATCAGGGGCAGAGCCGCCTGTCACTTCCCTGCCAGGAAGGAAGCCAGGTATATTACTATAACCAAGGCACACTGGGGTCTTTACTGTATGGAGAACTTGGCTCCTGCCCGCAATCCTACGGCTCGGCGTCATACACAGGAAGTCGGGCCTCTGGGCAACCAGAAATGGGAATGGGACTGAAGGAGATTCAGCCCACAAATATCCGACCACCAGCTTCCACCTCTGCAGTCTGCCACCCTGTGCCTGCTCAACGCATCACAGAAACAAGTTTTCAAGGTGAGTATAACAAACGCCAGAGAAAGTTGAAGAATGAGGTCGGCATTCAAAAATGGGGTCAAATCGACAGCTGGGAAGGGGTGTAGAGGCAGGTAGAATTTAGATCCTGAGCCTTTAATAACCACTACCTTCGCTCAGTGCCCTCTGTTTTTAGACTCTACATGAGAACACCTAGGGCTTCCCTGGTGGCGCCGTGGTTAAGAATCCGCCTGCCAATGCAATGCGGGGGACACGGGTTCGAGCCCTGGTCTGCGAAGATCCCACATGCCGTGCAGCAACTAAGCGCATGTGCCACAACGACGGAGCCTGCATTCTAGAGCCCGTGAGCCTCAGCTACCGAAGCCCACGTGCCTACAGCCCATGCTCCGCAACAAGAGAAGCCACCGCGATGAGAAGCCCGCACACCGCAACCAAGAGTAGCCCCCGCTAGCCGCCAACTAGAGAAAGCCCGTGCACAGCAATGAGAGACCCAGTGCAGCCAAAAAAATAAATACGCAGAATAAATAAGTTCAAACAGTAAATAAATACATAAACATAAATTATAAAAAGAAGAACACCTAATGCAGGTGGGAAGGTGGGAGGGCCACTGTAGAGGTCATCTATGCTACATGTACAAGAACCCCGAGAGCACACCAATCGGTACCACACTTTTCACTGCTGTAGCCGATCGTTCCCCCTGTACTGCCACACTGTAGCACTCCCTTCCCTCATCTACTGCTATAGTCTCTTTGGAAGGTGTTTCAGAACTCTTGTTATGAGAGTGCCAGTTGAACTGTCCTCACTTCCTTCATTTATACCAGGATTGAAGACCTTGTGGTCCGAGATCCTGTCCAGAGAGCAAGCAGGCTAAGACTCTGTCTTTGCTGATGTATTTCATCAGAAAGGGCTCTACCCCCTCTCCTAGTTCATGGTGTGACGTGTTCTTGGCCTCTCGGGAGAGTGGGGAGAATGGAAAGGACCCTATATGAGAATATGCTAGGCTTTGTAAAACATTTCAGGTTTTTAAAAATAAGACTCATTTTGTATTGGACTTATAACAGTCCTATGAAATACAAAGCGAGCCGAGAATCAGTGACAGGAAAGGCTCACCAGTAAGAATTACAACAGTCACCGCTTACCTCGTAGCATAGGGCACTGTCCATGATCCTTAAGAAGAGTTAGTAGAAATGCCTTGCCCATCTTGCCCCTGAACCCCTTGAAAGGTACATGACTGCTGTGTTGGTGTTTAGGGGGAGCATCTCACTTACCAGGGACTGACTTCTCCCTTGATCCCTTTGTAGGGATGGAGACCTCCCCCCTGGTGATGAAAAATTCCCTGGGATTGCAACCTCCAAGCCAGACGTTTTGTGTGACACAAAGTCAAGAACTCCCCAAGTCCTGCAGTAGCAGAAACAGCCACATACTTGAGAGTAACCCACCATCTGAACTTGGGGACATTTCAGTGACAGCTCCAGTCCAGAGTGCCAGGCGTCTCCTGGCCCTGCCTCCAGCTCCAAGCCAGGGACAAATAGAGAGTAAGCACGTGGATGATATCAAAACCAAGCTTTCAAAGCCTCTGGATGCCTACCAGATCCCAACAGAGAACCAAGATCCTCCACTACTCCCTTTAGGAATCCCTGATATTCACCAGCCGCTGGCCTGCACCGATCCCCTCAGCCAAGAGGAGCAGCCTGGTTCTGAAAATGCTGATCTGGGAGAGAACAGCCGGAGTCGTCAGGACCTAGGGACACTTGAAAATGGGACTGAACCTAGCAGTGGTCTTGCAGACATTACTACACTGGCGGAGGATATTCACCTTCCCCAGCTCTTTAATCCTTTGAAAGAGCTTGATCAATCCCAAGGTCCCAACGTGATCAAAGCTAAAGACACCAGAGCCATTAAGGTGAATCAGGTGCAGGAAAAGCCAAGTGTCATAAAGGTTCCCTCTGATCAACCCAGGAAGAACAAACAGAAAGCCTCTGAGCCTATCAGTGGCGCTCCCAAGGCCAAAATCCAGCCAAAGAAACCAGAGTGCCTGTTAGGGGGAGAAGTGGTTACCTGCCACGCTGCAGTCAGTGACAGGGCTCCTGTGAACACGGCCAAGCACTCTCAAGGCAAACCTCAGAAAGCTGCATCCAGAAAGATCAGCAAAACTAAGAGCCACGGGCAGGAAAAGACCAAAAGGACCAGAGGGAGAAACAAGGCTGAAGAGAACAAGCAGTCAGGGAACAAAGTCAAGGCAGAAGAGAAGCCAGCAATCCCCCACACGAAGCGAAAGGAACACCAAACTGAGCTTCTCCAACAGAGCTTTCAAAAGCCTCGAACCTCCCTTGGCGTGCGCATGCTGGAGTCTGTGAAGGTTCTTCATGCGCTGGGGAAGAAGAATGAGACGAAAACTGGGCTCTCTTCCTGTCGGCTCTTGGGAAAGTCAAGCAACCCCAAAGACCCCCAGCCACCCCCAGCTATCCAGCCATGGCGGCATACCCCACGTGAGGGGAAGGGTCCTGAGAAAACGCAAGTCCAAGCCCAGAAACCAGACAGCAGTGCTGAAACAGAGTGTCCATCTCCAGCCCAGTATGAGCGGCCTCCTCCTGGGAAGGTCAAGTTGATACCTCTGCCTTTTTCTGCCTGGGACAAGCCTCAAGCTCGACCCGCTCCTCGGAGGCCCCAGTCTCTGGCCTCACATCGGCCTGCTGGGGCTTACCGTGCCCAGCCTGGTTCTACTGACTCAGCTCAACCTGCTGCAGTCAATTCATCCCAGCCAGCTCCTGCCTCTTTGCCAGGCCCCGCCAAACCAGCTCAGCCAACTGTGACCAACCCAACCCAACCGGCTTGGACCAACCACACCCAGCCTCGTGTCCCTCAGTCTGCTGCTCCTAGGCCTGCACCCTCCAAAACTTCATCTGGCCCTCCTCTCCAGCGGGAGCCTGTTCCCCCTGCTGTGAATAAGCGCCAGGCCCCACCCAAGCTCCAAACCCAATTTCTACTCCAAGACTTCAGCAAGCAACGAGTTCCATGGAGGGAACCCAACGTGCCTGAGCCAGTCATGTCAAAGCCCATCGAACAAGAGCAGAGGCCAGAGCGAGAGGCCATGAAGAGGCGGGCTCAACAACAACGGGAGAATGCTGCCAGATACACCTCTTCGGGCAAGCTGCAATTTTTCACCGAGAGGGAAAACGAAATGGAAATTGCCGACTACTACGGATACGTCAAGTGAGAGCTGCTAGGATTCTTGGTGCCACCTTGGCTACCAGCTGTTCTTCCATACACAGGTAAGACAGGTATAGAACTGAATAAGTAAATGGAATACAATTAATAGACGAGTAACAAACCTTTCGAATTTTCAGATGCTGCTAACTGGGGCGTGAGAAAGGAAGGACTGAAAGTTGGATGGGAGAATGAAGGAAAGGGGTAAAAACTGAGCAAAGAGGAAGGAACTTGGCCCAGGGCTAGGAAGGCCAAAAGAGACGTATGGATTTAGGAAAGGAAGCAGGAGTGAGGATGAAATGGCAGAAGTAAAAAGCAGGGTCAGAGGTCTGGGTTGAAAGAACACAATTGGAGTAGAGTTGAAGGTGACAGAAGAGGAGTCTAGGTTTACTAGGAGAAATAGAAAAAGTCTCTCGGGGACGCTGGCCTTAAGTCTCACAACCACCAGATAGGTATTTCAGAAAACAAGAGGTTCAGGACACATCTCTGAAAGGTCTGAGTCGCCTTATTCAGGTGGGACTGTAGTGGGGGAATAGGGAAATCTACCAGAGAAGTGGCTAGGGCTCAGAGTTATCCTAGGGGCAGCTGACGACAGGGGCAGAGCCAAGGGAACTGCTGGATCAGGAGGCCCACGAACAAATCAGGGGCAGAGCCGCCTGTCACTTCCCTGCCAGGAAGGAAGCCAGGTATATTACTATAACCAAGGCACACTGGGGTCTTTACTGTATGGAGAACTTGGCTCCTGCCCGCAATCCTACGGCTCGGCGTCACACACAGGAAGTAGGGCCTCTGGGCAACCAGAAATGGGAATGGGACTGAAGGAGATTCAGCCCACAAATATCCGACCACCAGCTTCCACCTCTGCAATCTGCCACCCTGTGTCTGCTCAACGCA
Organism: Balaenoptera ricei; assembly: GCF_028023285.1. Classification (NCBI taxonomy): domain Eukaryota; kingdom Metazoa; phylum Chordata; class Mammalia; order Artiodactyla; family Balaenopteridae; genus Balaenoptera; species Balaenoptera ricei. Next base: position 35,094,079 of record NC_082651.1, read on the forward strand.
TCACAGAAACAAGTTTTCAAGGTGAGTATACAGACGGCAGAGAAAAGTTGAACAATGAGGTCAGCATTGAAAAATGGGGTCAAATCGACAGCTGGGAAGGGGTGTAGAGACAGGTAGAATTTAGATCCTGAGCCTTTAATAACCACTACCTTCTCTCAGTGCTCTCTGTTTTTAGACTCTATATGAGAACACCTAGGGCTTCCCTGGTGGCGCCTGCCAATGCAGGGGACACGGGTTCGAGCCCTGGTCTGCGAAGATCCCACATGCCGTGCAGCAACTAAGCGCATGTGCCACAACGACGGAGCCTGCATTCTAGAGCCCGTGAGCCTCAACTACCGAAGCCCACGTGCCTACAGCCCATGCTCCGCAACAAGAGAAGCCACCGCGATGAGATGCCCGCACACCGCAACCAAGAGTAGCCCCCGCTAGCCGCCAACTAGAGAAAGCCCGTGCACAGCAATGAGAGACCCAGTGCAGCCAAAAAAATAAATACGTAGAATAAATAAGTTCAAACAGTAAATAAATACATAAACATAAATTACAAAAAAAAAGAACACCTAATGCAGGTGGGAAGGTGGGAGGGCCACTGTAGAGGTCATCTATGCTACATGTACAAGAACCCCGAGAGCACACCAATCGGTACCACACTTTTCACTGCTGTAGCCGATCATTCCCCTGGTACTGCCACACTGTAGCACTCCCTTCCCTCATCTACTGCTATAGTCTCTTTGGAAGGTGTTTCAGAACTCTTGTTATGAGAGTGCCAGTTGAACTGTCCTCACTTCCTTCATTTACACCAGGAGTGAAGACCTTGTGGTCCGAGATCCTGTCCAGAGAGCAAGCAGGCTAAGACTCTGTCTTTGTTGATGTATTTCATCAGAAAGGGCTCTACCCCCTCTCCTAGTTCATGGTGTGAAGTGTTCTTGGCCTCTCGGGAAAGTGGGGAGAATGGAAAGGACCCTATATGAGAATGCTAGGCTCTGTAAAACATTTCAGGTTTTTAAAAATAAGACTCATTTTGTATTGGACTGACAACAGTCCTATGAAATACAAAGAAAGCCGAGAATCAGTGACAGGAAAGGATCACCAGTAAGAACTACAACAGTCACCGCTTACCTCGTAGCACAGGGCACTGTCCGTGATCCTTAAGAAGAGTTAGTAGAAATGCCTTGCCCATCTTGCCCCTGAACCCCTTGAAAGGTACACGACTGCTGTGTTGGTGTTTAGGGGGAGCATCTCACTTACCAGGGACTGACTTCTCCCTTGATTCCTCTGTAGTGATGGAGACTTCCCCGCTGATGAAAAATTCCCTGGGATTGCAACCTCCAAGCCAGACAGCTTTCCTATGGAATGACAGAGAACTTGTCAAGGTGAAACACCAGTCTGCGGGAGAAAGGGAAGAAGAGAATGATGGAAATCGTTTCTGGGAAACTATTTTTACATTATGTGTTGTTTGTTCCCGGTAAATAAACTGAAATCTTCTTAACAGTAAAACAAAATCGAAACCACTAAAGCCAATAATACAGGAGTATAACGTTCGAAAAAAATTTCTTTGGCTGCGCAGCATGTGGGATCTTAGCTCCCCAACCAGGGATTGAACCCACGCCTGCTGCATTGCAAGCGCAGAGTCTTCACCACGGGACCACCGGGGAAGTCCCAGGACTATCACTTTTAAAGGAGAAGGTACAAACCCCTCGGTTCTATGAACTGGAGATTTTTAGTAAGAAGTCAATATATTTGTTGTTAGGCACATTTTATGTTAGGCTGTCTCCCTGCACAGGATGCAGGCGCCTTGAGAATGGAAGTCATATCCCTCTATAGTACGTCCCTCTTCTTTCTGCTTTGCAGTTTGCTGCTCCACTTGTTCAACCCCACCTAGTAATAACCTATACTTCCCTTGTTCCTGTTTTCCCATCTGGAAAACAGACAAAAGGCCACCAAACAACGCAAAGGTCTCAACAAATAAGGGATATCCAAAACCAGAGATGGCCAGAACTTCTGTACCCCTGATGAAATAGTCCTCATACAAAACCTGATAATCAAATTCCTTAATGCTAGGAATCACAGTGAAAAATAGTATCTGAACTGACTTCTGTCAGATGAGTGAGAACTAAGGTTAATTCAGTGTATCTGAAGCATAGAAAGTGAGGGCAAAAGTGGCACAAGATGGGACTAGAGAAGCAGAGAGGATTCTAGACCACGCAGAGTCTTAAAGGCCAACAGTGTGTTTTCTATTCTCAAAACAATGTTTGTGAGCGATGTTTATGAGCACCGTTCCAACTTGCTTTGAAGGTTTCTTGTGTGAAGAGTGGATTGGAAGGAAACAAGATATATGGACACTAGTTAGGACCTAATCGCAACAGACAGGCAAGTTCAGTATTAGGAAGTTGAGGAAGAGCTGGCTGACAGATTCCAAAGAAATTCAGGAGATGAACTGAAGCGGGCTTAATGGGGTAGGAGATGGAGGAAAGGAAGGTCTTAGGGAATTCAAGGGTTTACTGCACACATGAGCAAAGTCTCAAAATTAATCATTTGAACGTACAGAGGCGGATCTCCCAAATGACACCGGTTAGGAAGCAACGGTACGCCCTTTAGAATTCCTAGAGACAACACAAATCAACTGTTTCGATGGAAAATTCGGCGGGACTCTTGACTTCCATGGGAATACAGAGAAAAGAGACACTGATCTGGCTTGCAGGTATATTTAGGAAGTTGTTAGCCGGACATCACCTACTAGTATCATGTAAGTAGGCCGTCCGAAGTAGGAAGCTTAGGGGAAAAACCTGGAGGAAAACTTAAAAGCTGAAGCCACACCTCTACACTACACCACCTTTCACAATTTCTTCTCAGATAAGCATCATCCCCATCAGTGAAGAAACTCGTACCTCATAATAGGAAAAACAGGCCTAAAGATTCAATGTGTGTCTTGGGGGGTCCCATCTATGCGATATCTTCCTGGGACCAGAAAAGGCCCCAGGAAGATCAATCTCTGCACCCCTGAAAGCTTACCACCAAGGAAAATGACTAGGTCCATAGATTTCCTCCCTCAAACCAGCTTACCTCACACATAGATCATTAGCAACTCCGCCCTTACTCACATTATCACAGTCACAAGAGTGGTTAGGGAGAAAAGCACTGACCAGGGGAACTAAAACAGAGGCAATCCAGGCCAAGCTGGGCTGGTGGCAGATATCTGCTCCTTACGCTCGGGTGCATAATGCGACTCACCACAGTGCCTTTTTCATAGACCCTTTTGAACGTTTCTCCACAGAATCCAACAGCTCAAGTTAGCTCATGACGCTTCAAGGTCAACAGTCGTCAAGAGAAAAACATGCAATATGTCTTACAATGTTGGATTCCTTACAAACAGGACAAGGAGATAACCATGTAGACAAAACCAGAGCATTTGAAAACATCTGTATTCTACAAACACACCAGCGAATGCTATAAATAAGGTACTATGACATAAAACAAAATGAAAACTAGATGTGAGACTGTTCTCTTCAGTGTACAGACTTCATGGCAGTTGCTGCACACTATCTAGCTACTTAGATCTTTAACTCTCTGTTCTGTTAATACCAAATGAGGCCCAAGTGTGTCAACCTGTTTCCCACAGAAACCAAAAAGTCTACATGCATCTCTTTTCTCCTGTGCCCTTTTCACCTTACCTGCTCCCAATTCTCCACCAACGTCCTCCTCTTTCTCTAATTATTCTCCTCTTCATTTTGCTTGGCCTTGCCCCCAAGCATGCAAGACAGAGAGTCCTAGAGGTCCAAGATTCTAGAGTGGCTGTTTGCAAGGCGGAGGAGATTACAGTAACTGCCACACTGTATATACTTCTGTGCAAAGAAAAAGGGACAGTGTTCAGAATGTCTCTCACATATAACAAGAGCTGGAGATGGCAGGATACCTGTGTGGCCCAAGGAACTAGAGCTAGCAAATTACGGGCCAAACAATTGCAACCAAAGGCTGGAAGAGGAAAGGTCTGCAACCAGCTCTGTCTCCTAGCTCTCTGGTATTTGCTGCCAACGGGCAGAGTCTATTTCGTGAGGCATCAAGCACTGAAAAGAAGACTCCTGCTGCTGGAAGTTGACAGGAAGTAACGTCCAATGCAAGATCAAGGCTTGTCCTCGAAGCAATGCCCATAATGGAAGAAAAAAAACAAAGAGAAAGCGGAAGAGAAATGTTAAGTCGCAAGTCCAACCTGGCCCCCAGCCTAGCCCAGCCCAAGGAAGGTAGGAGTCAAGGAGAAGAAACTAAAAGAGAAGAGCCTTGGACCACAACATTCTCCACAAGGTACACTCAACAAACTTCACCCTACTCTTGAACCAAGTTACAAAGAGAGCTTCTTAATCCCTACTTTGGCTCCTTAAAAGCTGCTATCAGTTCACTCATTAGACACATATGATTTCAGAACAACTGTAATAGTTCAAACTAGATGGCTCTTTCCTTCCTAAGGATTATTAATTAAATAAGATCTATATAGCTCTAAGTATATGATACATAAAATAGAATACTCTGTAGAATGTAAGTAACTCTTAGTTCAGTGTATTAATGAACGTCTGTAAGAAATGCTGCAATGATTTCCCTAATGGAAGAGCCTGGGGGAGGTAAATCTGTCTTCTAGGATTTCCTCCCCAGAGCTCAGAAACTCAGGTGTTGTTTTAGCTCTCCTACACTCTCTTCACCCAAGCCCGCCTTCCTGTTGGGGATCGGACCTCCCTATTGGCTCTCTCATACCTTTCAACTGCCTGCTTTGTGACATCACTCTCCTACCAAACCTACTACCACTTGGTAGAGTCTTGGGGTTTCCGTGGAGCTGTTTGGACCAGTAACCAGTGACCTCTGTACTGGACACGTGCGCCGTTCAGCTGCAGCCACTCAGACATCCTCTAGTGTTGTCTCCTCATCCCTTGTACCTGCAGTGGATGCTTCCTCTTCTCTGACCATGTCAGGTAAGAAAAGAAACTTTGGAAAGTTTTGCGTTCGATTTCTTTTGCCCCTAAATTGAGTAGGAGATTCAAAATAGCATGGAATAATGAGGGAAAGTATTGAACTACAAGTCTGGAGACCTAATTTCACTTTTGACTTTGACGTTTACTATCTGTGTGACTTTGGACAAATCACTGGCTGTCTCACAAAGCCTGTTGCTTTCCTTAACTGTTACGTTAGGATACCACATTGGGTTGATCACTCTGATCCCCTTCTTTTCCAGTACTGAGCCTTAAAGGGTACCCATGTAGAAAACGAAATCAGACACTTCTCAAGAGTGTTTCAACAGAAACATAGAAAAGCCAGGGGACATAGAAAACTAGCAATATATACCAAGATGTTTCATCTCTAATGGTCTCCCTCCACTAGGATTTCGACTAGTTGAAAAGAGAGAATAGGGAGAGAGGATGGAGAGTACTGGGCTCTACAGGGAGGCACAGAGTCGAGCGTAAGGAAGTTTAGGATGGTTTTCATTAGCACAGGCCAACAGGCACCAAGAGATGGGAGAAAATGTAAGAATGAAGAGGGAAAGCATAGAGGAGCTCTCAAGAAAAACGGAGTTTGCAATGGAATGCTGATGGGAACCAAAGATTTTCAATTAAAGCAGAAACAGCACAGAGGGAAACCTGCTCAGAGCGGGGCAAAACCAAGTTGATGGTAGCAAACCCTTACATTAACAGACTAAGAAGGAAAGTAAGGCCAGAACAGGGGATCACCAGGAAAGGCAGCTTATCAGAAAAGTCATACTCCATTTTCTTTCTTTTATTGCCTCTCTGAATACAGTTGGCCACTTGACAGTTTTGAATATAAACGTTTTAGAAACACGTTTTAGAAATGATGCCTCCTATAAACAAGCAACCACAGTGGTTATCTAGGGGGCTGCTTTTCAGTGTTTTATTCTTTCTAATTTTTAAACTAGGTAGACATTTCGCCAATTCAACATTTTAAGTGATATCTTCTAAATTGAATCAGAAGGACTATTTTCCTTTGTGTGATATGTAGGTTCTAAGGCAAGGCTGCTGTTCATTTTTACAGTTATTTCCTTCCTAACACAGAGAGCACATTGATCAACAGCCATCGTTCGCTTGTAGATCTTAGCTACCGAAGAAGAAGAAGAAGAAGAAGAAAAAGTCAAGCCCCACATCTCTAATTCCCCCCCACTTAGGGAATTCCCTGGCGGTCCAGTGCTTAGGACTCGGTGCTTTCACGGCCAGGGCCACGCGGCGCGGCCAAAGAAACAAAACAAACAAACATCCACGTTTATCGAAAACCATATTGTGGAGTCCTGTGGATTTTCTTACATTTGAAAATCTTTTTTAATTGGATTCTAGGCATGATGGTTTTTTGAGGTTTTGGGATGCCATCTTCTTGGATGCTGAAGATGATTCTAATCTAAGTTCTAGGATAAATCCAAAAACCTTCCTGATACATTTTAAGCTTCCTTTCTGCTTATTATATAAGCTATATTCATTGAAATATATTATTTCTCCTAGGCTTAATACCTCTTACTTGCTGGGTAAAAATATGAAGGAGCACAATAATGAAACTCTTTTACACTTATTATTTTGCTGTCTGCTTCGTACCGGTTTTCATTGAAATACTTGTCTATATGTGTTGTGGCTACCTATACATGCACATTTATTGCATTCTGTTGCTTGTTATGCATTTTTTACTGACATACCTTCTCTGTCTGTATGCATTGGCTAGGAATTCATTCACCTCTATCACCTCCATCGTGTTTTCTGGTTAATAGTATTCACTAAAATAGAGTGGGCAAAATTCACTTTCATAATATTGCATGGATAGTACAGAATGCCATTTGTTAGTAAATTCATTAGGCTTCGATACTTGCCACATACCCCAGTTTTCATTAATATCTATGGATTTCTTTTTCGTTAACGTAATATGCTTGTCATGATTTTTCTTTGTCTTTCTAGAACTTATTGTATCTTCCTCCATATAAACCATACGCAATAGATCAGCTTATTCATCTATTAATTATTACTGCTATTATTATTGGTGGTGGTGTTATAACCACTTTATAGATGAGTAATCTGAAGGAATCAGATAACTTTTCCCTTTCCAAAAGCACTTAAGAAATCCACTTTCGGGTAATCATTTTGAGGTAGGATGAGAAACCAGGCTTGAAGAGGGCAAAAATGACTCTTTCAATTCACCAGTTGGACTGAGCTGTACGTCACCTCTAGGTAATAGCGTGGGAACTGCACAAGCAAAGGGAGACACTGAAGACGACAATGGTAATAGCCGTACTGTTTTCTAATGGACAAAAAAAATGCCTATATTATAAGTTCTGTTTCTCCTGCTTTCTGGCAGTATCATGCTCAGAGTGGAGTCCTGGCAAGGAAGTCAGGATACTTAGGTTCTGAAACCTGGTAATGATACTAACATAATGAGAGAACTTGAACAAGTCAACCCGACCTCTCTGAGCCTCAGTTTCCTTACTCACGAAATGAGACTGAGAACATCGAAGTTCTCTAAGGGCCTCCTAGTTCTAAAATGCTTCCAGTCTAGGAAATAGCATAGAAGTCAATACGAGTGCAGGCTGAAGGGAAAGACAGGGCAGGGAGAAGGTTGCTTCCAGCCTAGAGAACAATCTCTGAACCACACCACTTGGCTCTTCTGCCCGTCTGTGCCCAAGATTGGGAGCACAGGCAGTTAATAGAGAAGAGTGGAAAACTGCTCAGTCCTTACAGCCATCATTAACTGTCTGATTTTGGGTTTCTCAGGAAGTAGTGATAGTAGAGGTGTCCTGATAGCAAGAACCTTCAGATGATGCCGTTCCTCAAACGTAGTGAGAATTTCTCAACCTCCCTGAGTTTGTCATGACCCTCTTGTTCTTACAGAAAATTTCCAACATCCATCTCTACTTGGAACTCTAAATTCTCTGCAGCATTCTCCTCCTGTGGTGAGCAATGCAACTTCCCTAACACGAAGTGTCTGCAACTTCTCCAGAGTCTCTGCCCCTGCCGTCAGTTCGGCATCGGCTACTGGTACCCCTTTCCAGACACTCATGGGTAGTGCCTACCTTTACCAACATTCTAGCACGACTATGTTATCTGGAGTTACTGACCACAGCCAGATCTCCACTTCAGCTGCTTCCTATCCAGGTGTTCTTGAGTGGGACATCACAGCAAGCACTGAAAAGAATTCTTCTTCACTCGGAGACTTTACTCTGGCACTCACTGACCGCCACACAGCTGCCTCCTCCATGTTTCTGGCAGCCCAGTATGATAAAACTTCAGACGCCAAGAACATGGTCCCTCTACATCCATCGCTTTCTGCCAGCCTTGCTCAGGGAACACCATCTCAGATTCCAAATCAGGGGCAGAGCCGCCTGCCACTTCCCTGCCAGGAAGGAAGCCAGGTATATTACTATAACCAAGGCACACTGGGGTCTTTACTGTATGGAGAACTTGGCTCCTGCCCGCAATCCTACGGCTCGGCGTCATACACAGGAAGTCGGGCCTCTGGGCAACCAGAAATGGGAATGGGACTGAAGGAGATTCAGCCCACAAATATCCGACCACCAGCTTCCACCTCTGCAGTCTGCCACCCTGTGCCTGCTCAACGCATCACAGAAACAAGTTTTCAAGGTGAGTATAACAAACGCCAGAGAAAGTTGAAGAATGAGGTCGGCATTCAAAAATGGGGTCAAATCGACAGCTGGGAAGGGGTGTAGAGGCAGGTAGAATTTAGATCCTGAGCCTTTAATAACCATTACCTTCGCTCAGTGCCCTCTGTTTTTAGACTCTACATGAGAACACCTAGGGCTTCCCTGGTGGCGCCGTGGTTAAGAATCCGCCTGCCAATGCAATGCGGGGGACACGGGTTCGAGCCCTGGTCTGCGAAGATCCCACATGCCGTGCAGCAACTAAGCGCATGTGCCACAACGACGGAGCCTGCATTCTAGAGCCCGTGAGCCTCAGCTACCGAAGCCCACGTGCCTACAGCCCATGCTCCGCAACAAGAGAAGCCACCGCGATGAGAAGCCCGCACACCGCAACCAAGAGTAGCCCCCGCTAGCCGCCAACTAGAGAAAGCCCGTGCACAGCAATGAGAGACCCAGTGCAGCCAAAAAAATAAATACGCAGAATAAATAAGTTCAAACAGTAAATAAATACATAAACATAAATTACAAAAAGAAGAACACCTAATGCAGGTGGGAAGGTGGGAGGGCCACTGTAGAGGTCATCTATGCTACATGTACAAGAACCCCGAGAGCACACCAATCGGTACCACACTTTTCACTGCTGTAGCCGATCGTTCCCCCTGTACTGCCACACTGTAGCACTCCCTTCCCTCATCTACTGCTATAGTCTCTTTGGAAGGTGTTTCAGAACTCTTGTTATGAGAGTGCCAGTTGAACTGTCCTCACTTCCTTCATTTATACCAGGATTGAAGACCTTGTGGTCCGAGATCCTGTCCAGAGAGCAAGCAGGCTAAGACTCTGTCTTTGCTGATGTATTTCATCAGAAAGGGCTCTACCCCCTCTCCTAGTTCATGGTGTGACGTGTTCTTGGCCTCTCGGGAGAGTGGGGAGAATGGAAAGGACCGTATATGAGAATATGCTAGGCTTTGTAAAACATTTCAGGTTTTTAAAAATAAGACTCATTTTGTATTGGACTTATAACAGTCCTATGAAATACAAAGCGAGCCGAGAATCAGCGACAGGAAAGGCTCACCAGTAAGAATTACAACAGTCACCGCTTACCTCGTAGCATAGGGCACTGTCCATGATCCTTAAGAAGAGTTAGTAGAAATGCCTTGCCCATCTTGCCCCTGAACCCCTTGAAAGGTACATGACTGCTGTGTTGGTGTTTAGGGGGAGCATCTCACTTACCAGGGACTGACTTCTCCCTTGATCCCTTTGTAGGGATGGAGACCTCCCCCCTGGTGATGAAAAATTCCCTGGGATTGCAACCTCCAAGCCAGACGTTTTGTGTGACACAAAGTCAAGAACTCCCCAAGTCCTGCAGTAGCAGAAACAGCCACATACTTGAGAGTAACCCACCATCTGAACTTGGGGACATTTCAGTGACAGCTCCAGTCCAGAGTGCCAGGCGTCTCCTGGCCCTGCCTCCAGCTCCAAGCCAGGGACAAATAGAGAGTAAGCACGTGGATGATATCAAAACCAAGCTTTCAAAGCCTCTGGATGCCTACCAGATCCCAACAGAGAACCAAGATCCTCCACTACTCCCTTTAGGAATCCCTGATATTCACCAGCCGCTGGCCTGCACCGATCCCCTCAGCCAAGAGGAGCAGCCTGGTTCTGAAAATGCTGATCTGGGAGAGAACAGCCGGAGTCGTCAGGACCTAGGGACACTTGAAAATGGGACTGAACCTAGCAGTGGTCTTGCAGACATTACTACACTGGCGGAGGATATTCACCTTCCCCAGCTCTTTAATCCTTTGAAAGAGCTTGATCAATCCCAAGGTCCCAACGTGATCAAAGCTAAAGACACCAGAGCCATTAAGGTGAATCAGGTGCAGGAAAAGCCAAGTGTCATAAAGGTTCCCTCTGATCAACCCAGGAAGAACAAACAGAAAGCCTCTGAGCCTATCAGTGGCGCTCCCAAGGCCAAAATCCAGCCAAAGAAACCAGAGTGCCTGTTAGGGGGAGAAGTGGTTACCTGCCACGCTGCAGTCAGTGACAGGGCTCCTGTGAACACGGCCAAGCACTCTCAAGGCAAACCTCAGAAAGCTGCATCCAGAAAGATCAGCAAAACTAAGAGCCACGGGCAGGAAAAGACCAAAAGGACCAGAGGGAGAAACAAGGCTGAAGAGAACAAGCAGTCAGGGAACAAAGTCAAGGCAGAAGAGAAGCCAGCAATCCCCCACACGAAGCGAAAGGAACACCAAACTGAGCTTCTCCAACAGAGCTTTCAAAAGCCTCGAACCTCCCTTGGCGTGCGCATGCTGGAGTCTGTGAAGGTTCTTCATGCGCTGGGGAAGAAGAATGAGACGAAAACTGGGCTCTCTTCCTGTCGGCTCTTGGGAAAGTCAAGCAACCCCAAAGACCCCCAGCCACCCCCAGCTATCCAGCCATGGCGGCATACCCCACGTGAGGGGAAGGGTCCTGAGAAAACGCAAGTCCAAGCCCAGAAACCAGACAGCAGTGCTGAAACAGAGTGTCCATCTCCAGCCCAGTATGAGCGGCCTCCTCCTGGGAAGGTCAAGTTGATACCTCTGCCTTTTTCTGCCTGGGACAAGCCTCAAGCTCGACCCGCTCCTCGGAGGCCACAGTCTCTGGCCTCACATCGGCCTGCTGGGGCTTACCGTGCCCAGCCTGGTTCTACTGACTCAGCTCAACCTGCTGCAGTCAATTCATCCCAGCCAGCTCCTGCCTCTTTGCCAGGCCCCGCCAAACCAGCTCAGCCAACTGTGACCAACCCAACCCAACCGGCTTGGACCAACCACACCCAGCCTCGTGTCCCTCAGTCTGCTGCTCCTAGGCCTGCACCCTCCAAAACTTCATCTGGCCCTCCTCTCCAGCGGGAGCCTGTTCCCCCTGCTGTGAATAAGCGCCAGGCCCCACCCAAGCTCCAAACCCAATTTCTACTCCAAGACTTCAGCAAGCAACGAGTTCCATGGAGGGAACCCAACGTGCCTGAGCCAGTCATGTCAAAGCCCATCGAACAAGAGCAGAGGCCAGAGCGAGAGGCCATGAAGAGGCGGGCTCAACAACAACGGGAGAATGCTGCCAGATACACCTCTTCGGGCAAGCTGCAATTTTTCACCGAGAGGGAAAACGAAATGGAAATTGCCGACTACTACGGATACGTCAAGTGAGAGCTGCTAGGATTCTTGGTGCCACCTTGGCTACCAGCTGTTCTTCCATACACAGGTAAGACAGGTATAGAACTGAATAAGTAAATGGAATACAATTAATAGACGAGTAACAAACCTTTCGAATTTTCAGATGCTGCTAACTGGGGCGTGAGAAAGGAAGGACTGAAAGTTGGATGGGAGAATGAAGGAAAGGGGTAAAAACTGAGCAAAGAGGAAGGAACTTGGCCCAGGGCTAGGAAGGCCAAAAGAGACGTATGGATTTAGGAAAGGAAGCAGGAGTGAGGATGAAATGGCAGAAGTAAAAAGCAGGGTCAGAGGTCTGGGTTGAAAGAACACAATTGGAGTAGAGTTGAAGGTGACAGAAGAGGAGTCTAGGTTTACTAGGAGAAATAGAAAAAGTCTCTCGGGGACGCTGGCCTTAAGTCTCACAACCACCAGATAGGTATTTCAGAAAACAAGAGGTTCAGGACACATCTCTGAAAGGTCTGAGTCGCCTTATTCAGGTGTGACTGTAGTGGGGGAATAGGGAAATCTACCAGAGAAGTGGCTAGGGCTCAGAGTTATCCTAGGGGCAGCTGACGACAGGGGCAGAGCCAAGGGAACTGCTGGATCAGGAGGCCCACGAACAAATCAGGGGCATAGCCGCCTGTCACTTCCCTGCCAGGAAGGAAGCCAGGTATATTACTATAACCAAGGCACACTGGGGTCTTTACTGTATGGAGAACTTGGCTCCTGCCCGCAATCCTACGGCTCGGCGTCACACACAGGAAGTAGGGCCTCTGGGCAACCAGAAATGGGAATGGGACTGAAGGAGATTCAGCCCACAAATATCCGACCACCAGCTTCCACCTCTGCAATCTGCCACCCTGTGTCTGCTCAACGCATCACAGAAACAAGTTTTCAAGGTGAGTATACAGACGGCAGAGAAAAGTTGAACAATGAGGTCAGCATTGAAAAATGGGGTCAAATCGACAGCTGGGAAGGGGTGTAGAGACAGGTAGAATTTAGATCCTGAGCCTTTAATAACCACTACCTTCTCTCAGTGCTCTCTGTTTTTAGACTCTATATGAGAACACCTAGGGCTTCCCTGGTGGCGCCTGCCAATGCAGGGGACACGGGTTCGAGCCCTGGTCTGCGAAGATCCCACATGCCGTGCAGCAACTAAGCGCATGTGCCACAACGACGGAGCCTGCATTCTAGAGCCCGTGAGCCTCAACTACCGAAGCCCACGTGCCTACAGCCCATGCTCCGCAACAAGAGAAGCCACCGCGATGAGATGCCCGCACACCGCAACCAAGAGTAGCCCCCGCTAGCCGCCAACTAGAGAAAGCCCGTGCACAGCAATGAGAGACCCAGTGCAGCCAAAAAAATAAATACGTAGAATAAATAAGTTCAAACAGTAAATAAATACATAAACATAAATTACAAAAAAAAAGAACACCTAATGCAGGTGGGAAGGTGGGAGGGCCACTGTAGAGGTCATCTATGCTACATGTACAAGAACCCCGAGAGCACACCAATCGGTACCACACTTTTCACTGCTGTAGCCGATCATTCCCCCGGTACTGCCACACTGTAGCACTCCCTTCCCTCATCTACTGCTATAGTCTCTTTGGAAGGTGTTTCAGAACTCTTGTTATGAGAGTGCCAGTTGAACTGTCCTCACTTCCTTCATTTACACCAGGAGTGAAGACCTTGTGGTCCGAGATCCTGTCCAGAGAGCAAGCAGGCTAAGACTCTGTCTTTGTTGATGTATTTCATCAGAAAGGGCTCTACCCCCTCTCCTAGTTCATGGTGTGAAGTGTTCTTGGCCTCTCGGGAAAGTGGGGAGAATGGAAAGGACCCTATATGAGAATGCTAGGCTCTGTAAAACATTTCAGGTTTTTAAAAATAAGACTCATTTTGTATTGGACTGACAACAGTCCTATGAAATACAAAGAAAGCCGAGAATCAGTGACAGGAAAGGATCACCAGTAAGAACTACAACAGTCACCGCTTACCTCGTAGCACAGGGCACTGTCCGTGATCCTTAAGAAGAGTTAGTAGAAATGCCTTGCCCATCTTGCCCCTGAACCCCTTGAAAGGTACACGACTGCTGTGTTGGTGTTTAGCGGGAGCATCTCACTTACCAGGGACTGACTTCTCCCTTGATTCCTCTGTAGTGATGGAGACTTCCCCGCTGATGAAAAATTCCCTGGGATTGCAACCTCCAAGCCAGACAGCTTTCCTATGGAATGACAGAGAACTTGTCAAGGTGAAACACCAGTCTGCGGGAGAAAGGGAAGAAGAGAATGATGGAAATCGTTTCTGGGAAACTATTTTTACATTATGTGTTGTTTGTTCCCGGTAAATAAACTGAAATCTTCTTAACAGTAAAACAAAATCGAAACCACTAAAGCCAATAATACAGGAGTATAACGTTCGAAAAAAATTTCTTTGGCTGCGCAGCATGTGGGATCTTAGCTCCCCAACCAGGGATTGAACCCACGCCTGCTGCATTGCAAGCGCAGAGTCTTCACCACGGGACCACCGGGGAAGTCCCAGGACTATCACTTTTAAAGGAGAAGGTACAAACCCCTCGGTTCTATGAACTGGAGATTTTTAGTAAGAAGTCAATATATTTGTTGTTAGGCACATTTTATGTTAGGCTGTCTCCCTGCACAGGATGCAGGCGCCTTGAGAATGGAAGTCATATCCCTCTATAGTACGTCCCTCTTCTTTCTGCTTTGCAGTTTGCTGCTCCACTTGTTCAACCCCACCTAGTAATAACCTATACTTCCCTTGTTCCTGTTTTCCCATCTGGAAAACAGACAAAAGGCAACCAAACAACGCAAAGGTCTCAACAAATAAGGGATATCCAAAACCAGAGATGGCCAGAACTTCTGTACCCCTGATGAAATAGTCCTCATACAAAACCTGATAATCAAATTCCTTAATGCTAGGAATCACAGTGAAAAATAGTATCTGAACTGACTTCTGTCAGATGAGTGAGAACTAAGGTTAATTCAGTGTATCTGAAGCATAGAAAGTGAGGGCAAAAGTGGCACAAGATGGGACTAGAGAAGCAGAGAGGATTCTAGACCACGCAGAGTCTTAAAGGCCAACAGTGTGTTTTCTATTCTCAAAACAATGTTTGTGAGCGATGTTTATGAGCACCGTTCCAACTTGCTTTGAAGGTTTCTTGTGTGAAGAGTGGATTGGAAGGAAACAAGATATATGGACACTAGTTAGGACCTAATCGCAACAGACAGGCAAGTTCAGTATTAGGAAGTTGAGGAAGAGCTGGCTGACAGATTCCAAAGAAATTCAGGAGATGAACTGAAGCGGGCTTAATGGGGTAGGAGATGGAGGAAAGGAAGGTCTTAGGGAATTCAAGGGTTTACTGCACACATGAGCAAAGTCTCAAAATTAATCATTTGAACGTACAGAGGCGGATCTCCCAAATGACACCGGTTAGGAAGCAACGGTACGCCCTTTAGAATTCCTAGAGACAACACAAATCAACTGTTTCGATGGAAAATTCGGCGGGACTCTTGACTTCCATGGGAATACAGAGAAAAGAGACACTGATCTGGCTTGCAGGTATATTTAGGAAGTTGTTAGCCGGACATCACCTACTAGTATCATGTAAGTAGGCCGTCCGAAGTAGGAAGCTTAGGGGAAAAACCTGGAGGAAAACTTAAAAGCTGAAGCCACACCTCTACACTACACCACCTTTCACAATTTCTTCTCAGATAAGCATCATCCCCATCAGTGAAGAAACTCGTACCTCATAATAGGAAAAACAGGCCTAAAGATTCAATGTGTGTCTTGGGGGGTCCCATCTATGCGATATCTTCCTGGGACCAGAAAAGGCCCCAGGAAGATCAATCTCTGCACCCCTGAAAGCTTACCACCAAGGAAAATGACTAGGTCCATAGATTTCCTCCCTCAAACCAGCTTACCTCACACATAGATCATTAGCAACTCCGCCCTTACTCACATTATCACAGTCACAAGAGTGGTTAGGGAGAAAAGCACTGACCAGGGGAACTAAAACAGAGGCAATCCAGGCCAAGCTGGGCTGGTGGCAGATATCTGCTCCTTACGCTCGGGTGCATAATGCGACTCACCACAGTGCCTTTTTCATAGACCCTTTTGAACGTTTCTCCACAGAATCCAACAGCTCAAGTTAGCTCATGACGCTTCAAGGTCAACAGTCGTCAAGAGAAAAACATGCAATATGTCTTACAATGTTGGATTCCTTACAAACAGGACAAGGAGATAACCATGTAGACAAAACCAGAGCATTTGAAAACATCTGTATTCTACAAACACACCAGTGAATGCTATAAATAAGGTACTATGACATAAAACAAAATGAAAACTAGATGTGAGACTGTTCTCTTCAGTGTACAGACTTCATGGCAGTTGCTGCACACTATCTAGCTACTTAGATCTTTAACTCTCTGTTCTGTTAATACCAAATGAGGCCCAAGTGTGTCAACCTGTTTCCCACAGAAACCAAAAAGTCTACATGCATCTCTTTTCTCCTGTGCCCTTTTCACCTTACCTGCTCCCAATTCTCCACCAACGTCCTCCTCTTTCTCTAATTATTCTCCTCTTCATTTTGCTTGGCCTTGCCCCCAAGCATGCAAGACAGAGAGTCCTAGAGGTCCAAGATTCTAGAGTGGCTGTTTGCAAGGCGGAGGAGATTACAGTAACTGCCACACTGTATATACTTCTGTGCAAAGAAAAAGGGACAGTGTTCAGAATGTCTCTCACATATAACAAGAGCTGGAGATGGCAGGATACCTGTGTGGCCCAAGGAACTAGAGCTAGCAAATTACGGGCCAAACAATTGCAACCAAAGGCTGGAAGAGGAAAGGTCTGCAACCAGCTCTGTCTCCTAGCTCTCTGGTATTTGCTGCCAACGGGCAGAGTCTATTTCGTGAGGCATCAAGCACTGAAAAGAAGACTCCTGCTGCTGGAAGTTGACAGGAAGTAACGTCCAATGCAAGATCAAGGCTTGTCCTCGAAGCAATGCCCATAATGGAAGAAAAAAAAACAAAGAGAAAGCGGAAGAGAAATGTTAAGTCGCAAGTCCAACCTGGCCCCCAGCCTAGCCCAGCCCAAGGAAGGTAGGAGTCAAGGAGAAGAAACTAAAAGAGAAGAGCCTTGGACCACAACATTCTCCACAAGGTACACTCAAGAAACTTCACCCTACTCTTGAACCAAGTTACAAAGAGAGCTTCTTAATCCCTACTTTGGCTCCTTAAAAGCTGCTATCAGTTCACTCATTAGACACATATGATTTCAGAACAACTGTAATAGTTCAAACTAGATGGCTCTTTCCTTCCTAAGGATTATTAATTAAATAAGATCTATATAGCTCTAAGTATATGATACATAAAATAGAATACTCTGTAGAATGTAAGTAACTCTTAGTTCAGTGTATTAATGAACGTCTGTAAGAAATGTTGCAATGATTTCCCTAATGGAAGAGCCTGGGGGAGGTAAATCTGTCTTCTAGGATTTCCTCCCCAGAGCTCAGAAACTCAGGTGTTGTTTTAGCTCTCCTACACTCTCTTCACCCAAGCCCGCCTTCCTGTTGGGGATCGGACCTCCCTATTGGCTCTCTCATACCTTTCAACTGCCTGCTTTGTGACATCACTCTCCTACCAAACCTACTACCACTTGGTAGAGCCTTGGGGTTTCCGTGGAGCTGTTTGGACCAGTAACCAGTGACCTCTGTACTGGACACGTGCGCCGTTCAGCTGCAGCCACTCAGACATCCTCTAGTGTTGTCTCCTCATCCCTTGTACCTGCAGTGGATGCTTCCTCTTCTCTGACCATGTCAGGTAAGAAAAGAAACTTTGGAAAGTTTTGCGTTCGATTTCTTTTGCCCCTAAATTGAGTAGGAGATTCAAAATAGCATGGAATAATGAGGGAAAGTATTGAACTACAAGTCTGGAGACCTAATTTCACTTTTGACTTTGACGTTTACTATCTGTGTGACTTTGGACAAATCACTGGCTGTCTCACAAAGCCTGTTGCTTTCCTTAACTGTTACGTTAGGATACCACATTGGGTTGATCACTCTGATCCCCTTCTTTTCCAGTATTGAGCCTTAAAGGGTACCCATGTAGAAAACGAAATCAGACACTTCTCAAGAGTGTTTCAACAGAAACATAGAAAAGCCAGGGGACATAGAAAACTAGCAATATATACCAAGATGTTTCATCTCTAATGGTCTCCCTCCACTAGGATTTCGACTAGTTGAAAAGAGAGAATAGGGAGAGAGGATGGAGAGTACTGGGCTCTACAGGGAGGCACAGAGTCGAGCGTAAGGAAGTTTAGGATGGTTTTCATTAGCACAGGCCAACAGGCACCAAGAGATGGGAGAAAATGTAAGAATGAAGAGGGAAAGCATAGAGGAGCTCTCAAGAAAAACGGAGTTTGCAATGGAATGCTGATGGGAACCAAAGATTTTCAATTAAAGCAGAAACAGCACAGAGGGAAACCTGCTCAGAGCAGGGCAAAACCAAGTTGATGGTAGCAAACCCTTACATTAACAGACGAAGAAGGAAAGTAAGGCCAGAACAGGGGATCACCAGGAAAGGCAGCTTATCAGAAAAGTCATACTCCGTTTTCTTTCTTTTATTGCCTCTCTGAATACAGTTGGCCACTTGACAGTTTTGAATATAAACGTTTTAGAAATACGTTTTAGAAATGATGCCTCCTATAAACAAGCAACCACAGTGGTTATCTAGGGGGCTGCTTTTCAGTGTTTTATTCTTTCTAATTTTTAAACTAGGCAGACATTTCGCCAATTCAACATTTTAAGTGATATCTTCTAAATTGAATCAGAAGGACTATTTTCCTTTGTGTGATATGTAGGTTCTAAGGCAAGGCTGCTTTTCATTTTTACAGTTATTTCCTTCCTAACACAGAGAGCACATTGATCAACAGCCATCGTTCGCTTGTAGATCTTAGCTACCGAAGAAGAAGAAGAAGAAGAAAAAGTCAAGCCCCACATCTCTAATTCCCCCCCACTTAGGGAATTCCCTGGCGGTCCAGTGCTTAGGACTCGGTGCTTTCACGGCCAGGGCCACGCGGCGCGGCCAAAGAAACAAAACAAACAAACATCCACGTTTATCGAAAACCATATTGTGGAGTCCTGTGGATTTTCTTACATTTGAAAATCTTTTTTAATGGGATTCTAGGCATGATGGTTTTTTGAGGTTTTGGGATGCCATCTTCTTGGATGCTGAAGATGATTCTAATCTAAGTTCTAGGATAAATCCAAAAACCTTCCTGATACATTTTAAGCTTCCTTTCTGCTTATTATATAAGCTATATTCATTGAAATATATATTTCTCCTAGGCTTAATACCTCTTACTTGCTGGGTAAAAATATGAAGGAGCACAATAATGAAACTCTTTTACACTTATTATTTTGCCGTCTGCTTCGTACCGGTTTTCATTGAAATACTTGTCTATGTGTGTTGTGGCTACCTATACATGCACATTTATTGCATTCTGTTGCTTGTTATGCATTTTTTACTGACATACCTTCTCTGTCTGTATGCATTGGCTAGGAATTCATTCACCTCTATCACCTCCATCGTGTTTTCTGGTTAATAGTATTCACTAAAATAGAGTGGGCAAAATTCACTTTCATAATGTTGCATGGATGGTACAGAATGCCATTTGTTAGTAAATTCATTAGGCTTCGATACTTGCCACATACCCCAGTTTTCATTAATATCTATGGATTTCTTTTTCGTTAACGTAATATGCTTGTCATGATTTTTCTTTGTCTTTCTAGAACTTATTGTATCTTCCTCCATATAAACCATACGCAATAGATCAGCTTATTCATCTATTAATTATTACTGCTATTATTATTGGTGGTGGTGTTATAACCACTTTATAGATGAGTAATCTGAAGGAATCAGATAACTTTTCCCTTTCCAAAAGCACTTAAGAAATCCACTTTCGGGTAATCATTTTGAGGTAGGATGAGAAACCAGGCTTGAAGAGGGCAAAAATGACTCTTTCAATTCACCAGTTGGACTGAGCTGTACGTCACCTCTAGGTAATAGCGTGGGAACTGCACAAGCAAAGGGAGACACTGAAGACGACAATGGTAATAGCCGTACTGTTTTCTAATGGACAAAAAAAATGCCTATATTATAAGTTCTGTTTCTCCTGCTTTCTGGCAGTATCATGCTCAGAGTGGAGTCCTGGCAAGGAAGTCAGGATACTTAGGTTCTGAAACCTGGTAATGATACTAACATAATGAGAGAACTTGAACAAGTCAACCCGACCTCTCTGAGCCTCAGTTTCCTTACTCACGAAATGAGACTGAGAACATCGAAGTTCTCTAAGGGCCTCCTAGTTCTAAAATGCTTCCAGTCTAGGAAATAGCATAGAAGTCAATACGAGTGCAGGCTGAAGGGAAAGACAGGGCAGGGAGAAGGTTGCTTCCAGCCTAGAGAACAATCTCTGAACCACACCACTTGGCTCTTCTGCCCGTCTGTGCCCAAGATTGGGAGCACAGGCAGTTAATAGAGAAGAGTGGAAAACTGCTCAGTCCTTACAGCCATCATTAACTGTCTGATTTTGGGTTTCTCAGGAAGTAGTGATAGTAGAGGTGTCCTGATAGCAAGAACCTTCAGATGATGCCGTTCCTCAAACGTAGTGAGAATTTCTCAACCTCCCTGAGTTTTTCATGACCCTCTTGTTCTTACAGAAAATTTCCAACATCCATCTCTACGTGGAACTCTAAATTCTCTGCAGCATTCTCCTCCTGTGGTGAGCAATGCAACTTCCCTAACACGAAGCGTCTGCAACTTCTCCAGAGTCTCTGCCCCTGCCGTCAGTTCGGCATCGGCTACTGGTACCCCTTTCCAGACACTCATGGGTAGTGCCTACCTTTACCAACATTCTAGCACGACTATGTTATCTGGAGTTACGGACCACAGCCAGATCTCCACTTCAGCTGCTTCCTATCCAGGTGTTCTTGAGTGGGACATCACAGCAAGCACTGAAAAGAATTCTTCTTCACTCGGAGACTTTACTCTGGCACTCACTGACCGCCACACAGCTGCCTCCTCCATGTTTCTGGCAGCCCAGTATGATAAAACTTCAGACGCCAAGAACATGGTCCCTCTACATCCATCGCTTTCTGCCAGCCTTGCTCAGGGAACACCATCTCAGATTCCAAATCAGGGGCAGAGCCGCCTGTCACTTCCCTGCCAGGAAGGAAGCCAGGTATATTACTATAACCAAGGCACACTGGGGTCTTTACTGTATGGAGAACTTGGCTCCTGCCCGCAATCCTACGGCTCGGCGTCATACACAGGAAGTCGGGCCTCTGGGCAACCAGAAATGGGAATGGGACTGAAGGAGATTCAGCCCACAAATATCCGACCACCAGCTTCCACCTCTGCAGTCTGCCACCCTGTGCCTGCTCAACGCATCACAGAAACAAGTTTTCAAGGTGAGTATAACAAACGCCAGAGAAAGTTGAAGAATGAGGTCGGCATTCAAAAATGGGGTCAAATCGACAGCTGGGAAGGGGTGTAGAGGCAGGTAGAATTTAGATCCTGAGCCTTTAATAACCACTACCTTCGCTCAGTGCCCTCTGTTTTTAGACTCTACATGAGAACACCTAGGGCTTCCCTGGTGGCGCCGTGGTTAAGAATCCGCCTGCCAATGCAATGCGGGGGACACGGGTTCGAGCCCTGGTCTGCGAAGATCCCACATGCCGTGCAGCAACTAAGCGCATGTGCCACAACGACGGAGCCTGCATTCTAGAGCCCGTGAGCCTCAGCTACCGAAGCCCACGTGCCTACAGCCCATGCTCCGCAACAAGAGAAGCCACCGCGATGAGAAGCCCGCACACCGCAACCAAGAGTAGCCCCCGCTAGCCGCCAACTAGAGAAAGCCCGTGCACAGCAATGAGAGACCCAGTGCAGCCAAAAAAATAAATACGCAGAATAAATAAGTTCAAACAGTAAATAAATACATAAACATAAATTATAAAAAGAAGAACACCTAATGCAGGTGGGAAGGTGGGAGGGCCACTGTAGAGGTCATCTATGCTACATGTACAAGAACCCCGAGAGCACACCAATCGGTACCACACTTTTCACTGCTGTAGCCGATCGTTCCCCCTGTACTGCCACACTGTAGCACTCCCTTCCCTCATCTACTGCTATAGTCTCTTTGGAAGGTGTTTCAGAACTCTTGTTATGAGAGTGCCAGTTGAACTGTCCTCACTTCCTTCATTTATACCAGGATTGAAGACCTTGTGGTCCGAGATCCTGTCCAGAGAGCAAGCAGGCTAAGACTCTGTCTTTGCTGATGTATTTCATCAGAAAGGGCTCTACCCCCTCTCCTAGTTCATGGTGTGACGTGTTCTTGGCCTCTCGGGAGAGTGGGGAGAATGGAAAGGACCCTATATGAGAATATGCTAGGCTTTGTAAAACATTTCAGGTTTTTAAAAATAAGACTCATTTTGTATTGGACTTATAACAGTCCTATGAAATACAAAGCGAGCCGAGAATCAGTGACAGGAAAGGCTCACCAGTAAGAATTACAACAGTCACCGCTTACCTCGTAGCATAGGGCACTGTCCATGATCCTTAAGAAGAGTTAGTAGAAATGCCTTGCCCATCTTGCCCCTGAACCCCTTGAAAGGTACATGACTGCTGTGTTGGTGTTTAGGGGGAGCATCTCACTTACCAGGGACTGACTTCTCCCTTGATCCCTTTGTAGGGATGGAGACCTCCCCCCTGGTGATGAAAAATTCCCTGGGATTGCAACCTCCAAGCCAGACGTTTTGTGTGACACAAAGTCAAGAACTCCCCAAGTCCTGCAGTAGCAGAAACAGCCACATACTTGAGAGTAACCCACCATCTGAACTTGGGGACATTTCAGTGACAGCTCCAGTCCAGAGTGCCAGGCGTCTCCTGGCCCTGCCTCCAGCTCCAAGCCAGGGACAAATAGAGAGTAAGCACGTGGATGATATCAAAACCAAGCTTTCAAAGCCTCTGGATGCCTACCAGATCCCAACAGAGAACCAAGATCCTCCACTACTCCCTTTAGGAATCCCTGATATTCACCAGCCGCTGGCCTGCACCGATCCCCTCAGCCAAGAGGAGCAGCCTGGTTCTGAAAATGCTGATCTGGGAGAGAACAGCCGGAGTCGTCAGGACCTAGGGACACTTGAAAATGGGACTGAACCTAGCAGTGGTCTTGCAGACATTACTACACTGGCGGAGGATATTCACCTTCCCCAGCTCTTTAATCCTTTGAAAGAGCTTGATCAATCCCAAGGTCCCAACGTGATCAAAGCTAAAGACACCAGAGCCATTAAGGTGAATCAGGTGCAGGAAAAGCCAAGTGTCATAAAGGTTCCCTCTGATCAACCCAGGAAGAACAAACAGAAAGCCTCTGAGCCTATCAGCGGCGCTCCCAAGGCCAAAATCCAGCCAAAGAAACCAGAGTGCCTGTTAGGGGGAGAAGTGGTTACCTGCCACGCTGCAGTCAGTGACAGGGCTCCTGTGAACACGGCCAAGCACTCTCAAGGCAAACCTCAGAAAGCTGCATCCAGAAAGATCAGCAAAACTAAGAGCCACGGGCAGGAAAAGACCAAAAGGACCAGAGGGAGAAACAAGGCTGAAGAGAACAAGCAGTCAGGGAACAAAGTCAAGGCAGAAGAGAAGCCAGCAATCCCCCACACGAAGCGAAAGGAACACCAAACTGAGCTTCTCCAACAGAGCTTTCAAAAGCCTCGAACCTCCCTTGGCGTGCGCATGCTGGAGTCTGTGAAGGTTCTTCATGCGCTGGGGAAGAAGAATGAGACGAAAACTGGGCTCTCTTCCTGTCGGCTCTTGGGAAAGTCAAGCAACCCCAAAGACCCCCAGCCACCCCCAGCTATCCAGCCATGGCGGCATACCCCACGTGAGGGGAAGGGTCCTGAGAAAACGCAAGTCCAAGCCCAGAAACCAGACAGCAGTGCTGAAACAGAGTGTCCATCTCCAGCCCAGTATGAGCGGCCTCCTCCTGGGAAGGTCAAGTTGATACCTCTGCCTTTTTCTGCCTGGGACAAGCCTCAAGCTCGACCCGCTCCTCGGAGGCCACAGTCTCTGGCCTCACATCGGCCTGCTGGGGCTTACCGTGCCCAGCCTGGTTCTACTGACTCAGCTCAACCTGCTGCAGTCAATTCATCCCAGCCAGCTCCTGCCTCTTTGCCAGGCCCCGCCAAACCAGCTCAGCCAACTGTGACCAACCCAACCCAACCGGCTTGGACCAACCACACCCAGCCTCGTGTCCCTCAGTCTGCTGCTCCTAGGCCTGCACCCTCCAAAACTTCATCTGGCCCTCCTCTCCAGCGGGAGCCTGTTCCCCCTGCTGTGAATAAGCGCCAGGCCCCACCCAAGCTCCAAACCCAATTTCTACTCCAAGACTTCAGCAAGCAACGAGTTCCATGGAGGGAACCCAACGTGCCTGAGCCAGTCATGTCAAAGCCCATCGAACAAGAGCAGAGGCCAGAGCGAGAGGCCATGAAGAGGCGGGCTCAACAACAACGGGAGAATGCTGCCAGATACACCTCTTCGGGCAAGCTGCAATTTTTCACCGAGAGGGAAAACGAAATGGAAATTGCCGACTACTACGGATACGTCAAGTGAGAGCTGCTAGGATTCTTGGTGCCACCTTGGCTACCAGCTGTTCTTCCATACACAGGTAAGACAGGTATAGAACTGAATAAGTAAATGGAATACAATTAATAGACGAGTAACAAACCTTTCGAATTTTCAGATGCTGCTAACTGGGGCGTGAGAAAGGAAGGACTGAAAGTTGGATGGGAGAATGAAGGAAAGGGGTAAAAACTGAGCAAAGAGGAAGGAACTTGGCCCAGGGCTAGGAAGGCCAAAAGAGACGTATGGATTTAGGAAAGGAAGCAGGAGTGAGGATGAAATGGCAGAAGTAAAAAGCAGGGTCAGAGGTCTGGGTTGAAAGAACACAATTGGAGTAGAGTTGAAGGTGACAGAAGAGGAGTCTAGGTTTACTAGGAGAAATAGAAAAAGTCTCTCGGGGACGCTGGCCTTAAGTCTCACAACCACCAGATAGGTATTTCAGAAAACAAGAGGTTCAGGACACATCTCTGAAAGGTCTGAGTCGCCTTATTCAGGTGTGACTGTAGTGGGGGAATAGGGAAATCTACCAGAGAAGTGGCTAGGGCTCAGAGTTATCCTAGGGGCAGCTGACGACAGGGGCAGAGCCAAGGGAACTGCTGGATCAGGAGGCCCACGAACAAATCAGGGGCAGAGCCGCCTGTCACTTCCCTGCCAGGAAGGAAGCCAGGTATATTACTATAACCAAGGCACACTGGGGTCTTTACTGTATGGAGAACTTGGCTCCTGCCCGCAATCCTACGGCTCTGCGTCACACACAGGAAGTAGGGCCTCTGGGCAACCAGAAATGGGAATGGGACTGAAGGAGATTCAGCCCACAAATATCCGACCACCAGCTTCCACCTCTGCAATCTGCCACCCTGTGTCTGCTCAACGCATCACAGAAACAAGTTTTCAAGGTGAGTATACAGACGGCAGAGAAAAGTTGAACAATGAGGTCAGCATTCAAAAATGGGGTCAAATCGACAGCTGGGAAGGGGTGTAGAGACAGGTAGAATTTAGATCCTGAGCCTTTAATAACCACTACCTTCTCTCAGTGCTCTCTGTTTTTAGACTCTATATGAGAACACCTAGGGCTTCCCTGGTGGCGCCTGCCAATGCAGGGGACACGGGTTCGAGCCCTGGTCTGCGAAGATCCCACATGCCGTGCAGCAACTAAGCGCATGTGCCACAACGACGGAGCCTGCATTCTAGAGCCCGTGAGCCTCAACTACCGAAGCCCACGTGCCTACAGCCCATGCTCCGCAACAAGAGAAGCCACCGCGATGAGATGCCCGCACACCGCAACCAAGAGTAGCCCCCGCTAGCCGCCAACTAGAGAAAGCCCGTGCACAGCAATGAGAGACCCAGTGCGGCCAAAAAAATAAATACGTAGAATAAATAAGTTCAAACAGTAAATAAATACATAAACATAAATTACAAAAAAAAAGAACACCTAATGCAGGTGGGAAGGTGGGAGGGCCACTGTAGAGGTCATCTATGCTACATGTACAAGAACCCCGAGAGCACACCAATCGGTACCACACTTTTCACTGCTGTAGCCGATCATTCCCCTGGTACTGCCACACTGTAGCACTCCCTTCCCTCATCTACTGCTATAGTCTCTTTGGAAGGTGTTTCAGAACTCTTGTTATGAGAGTGCCAGTTGAACTGTCCTCACTTCCTTCATTTACACCAGGAGTGAAGACCTTGTGGTCCGAGATCCTGTCCAGAGAGCAAGCAGGCTAAGACTCTGTCTTTGTTGATGTATTTCATCAGAAAGGGCTCTACCCCCTCTCCTAGTTCATGGTGTGAAGTGTTCTTGGCCTCTCGGGAAAGTGGGGAGAATGGAAAGGACCCTATATGAGAATGCTAGGCTCTGTAAAACATTTCAGGTTTTTAAAAATAAGACTCATTTTGTATTGGACTGACAACAGTCCTATGAAATACAAAGAAAGCCGAGAATCAGTGACAGGAAAGGATCACCAGTAAGAACTACAACAGTCACCGCTTACCTCGTAGCACAGGGCACTGTCCGTGATCCTTAAGAAGAGTTAGTAGAAATGCCTTGCCCATCTTGCCCCTGAACCCCTTGAAAGGTACACGACTGCTGTGTTGGTGTTTAGGGGGAGCATCTCACTTACCAGGGACTGACTTCTCCCTTGATTCCTCTGTAGTGATGGAGACTTCCCCGCTGATGAAAAATTCCCTGGGATTGCAACCTCCAAGCCAGACAGCTTTCCTATGGAATGACAGAGAACTTGTCAAGGTGAAACACCAGTCTGCGGGAGAAAGGGAAGAAGAGAATGATGGAAATCGTTTCTGGGAAACTATTTTTACATTATGTGTTGTTTGTTCCCGGTAAATAAACTGAAATCTTCTTAACAGTAAAACAAAATCGAAACCACTAAAGCCAATAATACAGGAGTATAACGTTCGAAAAAAATTTCTTTGGCTGCGCAGCATGTGGGATCTTAGCTCCCCAACCAGGGATTGAACCCACGCCTGCTGCATTGCAAGCGCAGAGTCTTCACCACGGGACCACCGGGGAAGTCCCAGGACTATCACTTTTAAAGGAGAAGGTACAAACCCCTCGGTTCTATGAACTGGAGATTTTTAGTAAGAAGTCAATATATTTGTTGTTAGGCACATTTTATGTTAGGCTGTCTCCCTGCACAGGATGCAGGCGCCTTGAGAATGGAAGTCATATCCCTCTATAGTACGTCCCTCTTCTTTCTGCTTTGCAGTTTGCTGCTCCACTTGTTCAACCCCACCTAGTAATAACCTATACTTCCCTTGTTCCTGTTTTCCCATCTGGAAAACAGACAAAAGGCCACCAAACAACGCAAAGGTCTCAACAAATAAGGGATATCCAAAACCAGAGATGGCCAGAACTTCTGTACCCCTGATGAAATAGTCCTCATACAAAACCTGATAATCAAATTCCTTAATGCTAGGAATCACAGTGAAAAATAGTATCTGAACTGACTTCTGTCAGATGAGTGAGAACTAAGGTTAATTCAGTGTATCTGAAGCATAGAAAGTGAGGGCAAAAGTGGCACAAGATGGGACTAGAGAAGCAGAGAGGATTCTAGACCACGCAGAGTCTTAAAGGCCAACAGTGTGTTTTCTATTCTCAAAACAATGTTTGTGAGCGATGTTTATGAGCACCGTTCCAACTTGCTTTGAAGGTTTCTTGTGTGAAGAGTGGATTGGAAGGAAACAAGATATATGGACACTAGTTAGGACCTAATCGCAACAGACAGGCAAGTTCAGTATTAGGAAGTTGAGGAAGAGCTGGCTGACAGATTCCAAAGAAATTCAGGAGATGAACTGAAGCGGGCTTAATGGGGTAGGAGATGGAGGAAAGGAAGGTCTTAGGGAATTCAAGGGTTTACTGCACACATGAGCAAAGTCTCAAAATTAATCATTTGAACGTACAGAGGCGGATCTCCCAAATGACACCGGTTAGGAAGCAACGGTACGCCCTTTAGAATTCCTAGAGACAACACAAATCAACTGTTTCGATGGAAAATTCGGCGGGACTCTTGATTTCCATGGGAATACAGAGAAAAGAGACACTGATCTGGCTTGCAGGTATATTTAGGAAGTTGTTAGCCGGACATCACCTACTAGTATCATGTAAGTAGGCCGTCCGAAGTAGGAAGCTTAGGGGAAAAACCTGGAGGAAAACTTAAAAGCTGAAGCCACACCTCTACACTACACCACCTTTCACAATTTCTTCTCAGATAAGCATCATCCCCATCAGTGAAGAAACTCGTACCTCATAATAGGAAAAACAGGCCTAAAGATTCAATGTGTGTCTTGGGGGGTCCCATCTATGCGATATCTTCCTGGGACCAGAAAAGGCCCCAGGAAGATCAATCTCTGCACCCCTGAAAGCTTACCACCAAGGAAAATGACTAGGTCCATAGATTTCCTCCCTCAAACCAGCTTACCTCACACATAGATCATTAGCAACTCCGCCCTTACTCACATTATCACAGTCACAAGAGTGGTTAGGGAGAAAAGCACTGACCAGGGGAACTAAAACAGAGGCAATCCAGGCCAAGCTGGGCTGGTGGCAGATATCTGCTCCTTACGCTCGGGTGCATAATGCGACTCACCACAGTGCCTTTTTCATAGACCCTTTTGAACGTTTCTCCACAGAATCCAACAGCTCAAGTTAGCTCATGACGCTTCAAGGTCAACAGTCGTCAAGAGAAAAACATGCAATATGTCTTACAATGTTGGATTCCTTACAAACAGGACAAGGAGATAACCATGTAGACAAAACCAGAGCATTTGAAAACATCTGTATTCTACAAACACACCAGTGAATGCTATAAATAAGGTACTATGACATAAAACAAAATGAAAACTAGATGTGAGACTGTTCTCTTCAGTGTACAGACTTCATGGCAGTTGCTGCACACTATCTAGCTACTTAGATCTTTAACTCTCTGTTCTGTTAATACCAAATGAGGCCCAAGTGTGTCAACCTGTTTCCCACAGAAACCAAAAAGTCTACATGCATCTCTTTTCTCCTGTGCCCTTTTCACCTTACCTGCTCCCAATTCTCCACCAACGTCCTCCTCTTTCTCTAATTATTCTCCTCTTCATTTTGCTTGGCCTTGCCCCCAAGCATGCAAGACAGAGAGTCCTAGAGGTCCAAGATTCTAGAGTGGCTGTTTGCAAGGCGGAGGAGATTACAGTAACTGCCACACTGTATATACTTCTGTGCAAAGAAAAAGGGACAGTGTTCAGAATGTCTCTCACATATAACAAGAGCTGGAGATGGCAGGATACCTGTGTGGCCCAAGGAACTAGAGCTAGCAAATTACGGGCCAAACAATTGCAACCAAAGGCTGGAAGAGGAAAGGTCTGCAACCAGCTCTGTCTCCTAGCTCTCTGGTATTTGCTGCCAACGGGCAGAGTCTATTTCGTGAGGCATCAAGCACTGAAAAGAAGACTCCTGCTGCTGGAAGTTGACAGGAAGTAACGTCCAATGCAAGATCAAGGCTTGTCCTCGAAGCAATGCCCATAATGGAAGAAAAAAAAACAAGAGAAAGCGGAAGAGAAATGTTAAGTCGCAAGTCCAACCTGGCCCCCAGCCTAGCCCAGCCCAAGGAAGGTAGGAGTCAAGGAGAAGAAACTAAAAGAGAAGAGCCTTGGACCACAACATTCTCCACAAGGTACACTCAACAAACTTCACCCTACTCTTGAACCAAGTTACAAAGAGAGCTTCTTAATCCCTACTTTGGCTCCTTAAAAGCTGCTATCAGTTCACTCATTAGACACATATGATTTCAGAACAACTGTAATAGTTCAAACTAGATGGCTCTTTCCTTCCTAAGGATTATTAATTAAATAAGATCTATATAGCTCTAAGTATACGATACATAAAATAGAATACTCTGTAGAATGTAAGTAACTCTTAGTTCAGTGTATTAATGAACGTCTGTAAGAAATGTTGCAATGATTTCCCTAATGGAAGAGCCTGGGGGAGGTAAATCTGTCTTCTAGGATTTCCTCCCCAGAGCTCAGAAACTCAGGTGTTGTTTTAGCTCTCCTACACTCTCTTCACCCAAGCCCGCCTTCCTGTTGGGGATCGGACCTCCCTATTGGCTCTCTCATACCTTTCAACTGCCTGCTTTGTGACATCACTCTCCTACCAAACCTACTACCACTTGGTAGAGTCTTGGGGTTTCCGTGGAGCTGTTTGGACCAGTAACCAGTGACCTCTGTACTGGACACGTGCGCCGTTCAGCTGCAGCCACTCAGACATCCTCTAGTGTTGTCTCCTCATCCCTTGTACCTGCAGTGGATGCTTCCTCTTCTCTGACCATGTCAGGTAAGAAAAGAAACTTTGGAAAGTTTTGCGTTCGATTTCTTTTGCCCCTAAATTGAGTAGGAGATTCAAAATAGCATGGAATAATGAGGGAAAGTATTGAACTACAAGTCTGGAGACCTAATTTCACTTTTGACTTTGACGTTTACTATCTGTGTGACTTTGGACAAATCACTGGCTGTCTCACAAAGCCTGTTGCTTTCCTTAACTGTTACGTTAGGATACCACATTGGGTTGATCACTCTGATCCCCTTCTTTTCCAGTATTGAGCCTTAAAGGCTACCCATGTAGAAAACGAAATCAGACACTTCTCAAGAGTGTTTCAACAGAAACATAGAAAAGCCAGGGGACATAGAAAACTAGCAATATATACCAAGATGTTTCATCTCTAATGGTCTCCCTCCACTAGGATTTCGACTAGTTGAAAAGAGAGAATAGGGAGAGAGGATGGAGAGTACTGGGCTCTACAGGGAGGCACAGAGTCGAGCGTAAGGAAGTTTAGGATGGTTTTCATTAGCACAGGCCAACAGGCACCAAGAGATGGGAGAAAATGTAAGAATGAAGAGGGAAAGCATAGAGGAGCTCTCAAGAAAAACGGAGTTTGCAATGGAATGCTGATGGGAACCAAAGATTTTCAATTAAAGCAGAAACAGCACAGAGGGAAACCTGCTCAGAGCAGGGCAAAACCAAGTTGATGGTAGCAAACCCTTACATTAACAGACTAAGAAGGAAAGTAAGGCCAGAACAGGGGATCACCAGGAAAGGCAGCTTATCAGAAAAGTCATACTCCGTTTTCTTTCTTTTATTGCCTCTCTGAATACAGTTGGCCACTTGACAGTTTTGAATATAAACGTTTTAGAAATACGTTTTAGAAATGATGCCTCCTATAAACAAGCAACCACAGTGGTTATCTAGGGGGCTGCTTTTCAGTGTTTTATTCTTTCTAATTTTTAAACTAGGTAGACATTTCGCCAATTCAACATTTTAAGTGATATCTTCTAAATTGAATCAGAAGGACTATTTTCCTTTGTGTGATATGTAGGTTCTAAGGCAAGGCTGCTTTTCATTTTTACAGTTATTTCCTTCCTAACACAGAGAGCACATTGATCAACAGCCATCGTTCGCTTGTAGATCTTAGCTACCGAAGAAGAAGAAGAAGAAGAAAAAGTCAAGCCCCACATCTCTAATTCCCCCCCACTTAGGGAATTCCCTGGCGGTCCAGTGCTTAGGACTCGGTGCTTTCACGGCCAGGGCCACGCGGCGCGGCCAAAGAAACAAAACAAACAAACATCCACGTTTATCGAAAACCATATTGTGGAGTCCTGTGGATTTTCTTACATTTGAAAATCTTTTTTAATGGGATTCTAGGCATGATGGTTTTTTGAGGTTTTGGGATGCCATCTTCTTGGATGCTGAAGATGATTCTAATCTAAGTTCTAGGATAAATCCAAAAACCTTCCTGATACATTTTAAGCTTCCTTTCTGCTTATTATATAAGCTATATTCATTGAAATATATATTTCTCCTAGGCTTAATACCTCTTACTTGCTGGGTAAAAATATGAAGGAGCACAATAATGAAACTCTTTTACACTTATTATTTTGCCGTCTGCTTCGTACCGGTTTTCATTGAAATACTTGTCTATGTGTGTTGTGGCTACCTATACATGCACATTTATTGCATTCTGTTGCTTGTTATGCATTTTTTACTGACATACCTTCTCTGTCTGTATGCATTGGCTAGGAATTCATTCACCTCTATCACCTCCATCGTGTTTTCTGGTTAATAGTATTCACTAAAATAGAGTGGGCAAAATTCACTTTCATAATGTTGCATGGATGGTACAGAATGCCATTTGTTAGTAAATTCATTAGGCTTCGATACTTGCCACATACCCCAGTTTTCATTAATATCTATGGATTTCTTTTTCGTTAACGTAATATGCTTGTCATGATTTTTCTTTGTCTTTCTAGAACTTATTGTATCTTCCTCCATATAAACCATACGCAATAGATCAGCTTATTCATCTATTAATTATTACTGCTATTATTATTGGTGGTGGTGTTATAACCACTTTATAGATGAGTAATCTGAAGGAATCAGATAACTTTTCCCTTTCCAAAAGCACTTAAGAAATCCACTTTCGGGTAATCATTTTGAGGTAGGATGAGAAACCAGGCTTGAAGAGGGCAAAAATGACTCTTTCAATTCACCAGTTGGACTGAGCTGTACGTCACCTCTAGGTAATAGCGTGGGAACTGCACAAGCAAAGGGAGACACTGAAGACGACAATGGTAATAGCCGTACTGTTTTCTAATGGACAAAAAAAATGCCTATATTATAAGTTCTGTTTCTCCTGCTTTCTGGCAGTATCATGCTCAGAGTGGAGTCCTGGCAAGGAAGTCAGGATACTTAGGTTCTGAAACCTGGTAATGATACTAACATAATGAGAGAACTTGAACAAGTCAACCCGACCTCTCTGAGCCTCAGTTTCCTTACTCACGAAATGAGACTGAGAACATCGAAGTTCTCTAAGGGCCTCCTAGTTCTAAAATGCTTCCAGTCTAGGAAATAGCATAGAAGTCAATACGAGTGCAGGCTGAAGGGAAAGACAGGGCAGGGAGAAGGTTGCTTCCAGCCTAGAGAACAATCTCTGAACCACACCACTTGGCTCTTCTGCCCGTCTGTGCCCAAGATTGGGAGCACAGGCAGTTAATAGAGAAGAGTGGAAAACTGCTCAGTCCTTACAGCCATCATTAACTGTCTGATTTTGGGTTTCTCAGGAAGTAGTGATAGTAGAGGTGTCCTGATAGCAAGAACCTTCAGATGATGCCGTTCCTCAAACGTAGTGAGAATTTCTCAACCTCCCTGAGTTTGTCATGACCCTCTTGTTCTTACAGAAAATTTCCAACATCCATCTCTACGTGGAACTCTAAATTCTCTGCAGCATTCTCCTCCTGTGGTGAGCAATGCAACTTCCCTAACACGAAGTGTCTGCAACTTCTCCAGAGTCTCTGCCCCTGCCGTCAGTTCGGCATCGGCTACTGGTACCCCTTTCCAGACACTCATGGGTAGTGCCTACCTTTACCAACATTCTAGCACGACTATGTTATCTGGAGTTACGGACCACAGCCAGATCTCCACTTCAGTTGCTTCCTATCCAGGTGTTCTTGAGTGGGACATCACAGCAAGCACTGAAAAGAATTCTTCTTCACTCGGAGACTTTACTCTGGCACTCACTGACCGCCACACAGCTGCCTCCTCCATGTTTCTGGCAGCCCAGTATGATAAAACTTCAGACGCCAAGAACATGGTCCCTCTACATCCATCGCTTTCTGCCAGCCTTGCTCAGGGAACACCATCTCAGATTCCAAATCAGGGGCAGAGCCGCCTGTCACTTCCCTGCCAGGAAGGAAGCCAGGTATATTACTATAACCAAGGCACACTGGGGTCTTTACTGTATGGAGAACTTGGCTCCTGCCCGCAATCCTACGGCTCGGCGTCATACACAGGAAGTCGGGCCTCTGGGCAACCAGAAATGGGAATGGGACTGAAGGAGATTCAGCCCACAAATATCCGACCACCAGCTTCCACCTCTGCAGTCTGCCACCCTGTGCCTGCTCAACGCATCACAGAAACAAGTTTTCAAGGTGAGTATAACAAACGCCAGAGAAAGTTGAAGAATGAGGTCGGCATTCAAAAATGGGGTCAAATCGACAGCTGGGAAGGGGTGTAGAGGCAGGTAGAATTTAGATCCTGAGCCTTTAATAACCACTACCTTCGCTCAGTGCCCTCTGTTTTTAGACTCTACATGAGAACACCTAGGGCTTCCCTGGTGGCGCCGTGGTTAAGAATCCGCCTGCCAATGCAATGCGGGGGACACGGGTTCGAGCCCTGGTCTGCGAAGATCCCACATGCCGTGCAGCAACTAAGCGCATGTGCCACAACGACGGAGCCTGCATTCTAGAGCCCGTGAGCCTCAGCTACCGAAGCCCACGTGCCTACAGCCCATGCTCCGCAACAAGAGAAGCCACCGCGATGAGAAGCCCGCACACCGCAACCAAGAGTAGCCCCCGCTAGCCGCCAACTAGAGAAAGCCCGTGCACAGCAATGAGAGACCCAGTGCAGCCAAAAAAATAAATACGCAGAATAAATAAGTTCAAACAGTAAATAAATACATAAACATAAATTACAAAAAGAAGAACACCTAATGCAGGTGGGAAGGTGGGAGGGCCACTGTAGAGGTCATCTATGCTACATGTACAAGAACCCCGAGAGCACACCAATCGGTACCACACTTTTCACTGCTGTAGCCGATCGTTCCCCCTGTACTGCCACACTGTAGCACTCCCTTCCCTCATCTACTGCTATAGTCTCTTTGGAAGGTGTTTCAGAACTCTTGTTATGAGAGTGCCAGTTGAACTGTCCTCACTTCCTTCATTTATACCAGGATTGAAGACCTTGTGGTCCGAGATCCTGTCCAGAGAGCAAGCAGGCTAAGACTCTGTCTTTGCTGATGTATTTCATCAGAAAGGGCTCTACCCCCTCTCCTAGTTCATGGTGTGACGTGTTCTTGGCCTCTCGGGAGAGTGGGGAGAATGGAAAGGACCCTATATGAGAATATGCTAGGCTTTGTAAAACATTTCAGGTTTTTAAAAATAAGACTCATTTTGTATTGGACTTATAACAGTCCTATGAAATACAAAGCGAGCCGAGAATCAGTGACAGGAAAGGCTCACCAGTAAGAATTACAACAGTCACCGCTTACCTCGTAGCATAGGGCACTGTCCATGATCCTTAAGAAGAGTTAGTAGAAATGCCTTGCCCATCTTGCCCCTGAACCCCTTGAAAGGTACATGACTGCTGTGTTGGTGTTTAGGGGGAGCATCTCACTTACCAGGGACTGACTTCTCCCTTGATCCCTTTGTAGGGATGGAGACCTCCCCCCTGGTGATGAAAAATTCCCTGGGATTGCAACCTCCAAGCCAGACGTTTTGTGTGACACAAAGTCAAGAACTCCCCAAGTCCTGCAGTAGCAGAAACAGCCACATACTTGAGAGTAACCCACCATCTGAACTTGGGGACATTTCAGTGACAGCTCCAGTCCAGAGTGCCAGGCGTCTCCTGGCCCTGCCTCCAGCTCCAAGCCAGGGACAAATAGAGAGTAAGCACGTGGATGATATCAAAACCAAGCTTTCAAAGCCTCTGGATGCCTACCAGATCCCAACAGAGAACCAAGATCCTCCACTACTCCCTTTAGGAATCCCTGATATTCACCAGCCGCTGGCCTGCACCGATCCCCTCAGCCAAGAGGAGCAGCCTGGTTCTGAAAATGCTGATCTGGGAGAGAACAGCCGGAGTCGTCAGGACCTAGGGACACTTGAAAATGGGACTGAACCTAGCAGTGGTCTTGCAGACATTACTACACTGGCGGAGGATATTCACCTTCCCCAGCTCTTTAATCCTTTGAAAGAGCTTGATCAATCCCAAGGTCCCAACGTGATCAAAGCTAAAGACACCAGAGCCATTAAGGTGAATCAGGTGCAGGAAAAGCCAAGTGTCATAAAGGTTCCCTCTGATCAACCCAGGAAGAACAAACAGAAAGCCTCTGAGCCTATCAGTGGCGCTCCCAAGGCCAAAATCCAGCCAAAGAAACCAGAGTGCCTGTTAGGGGGAGAAGTGGTTACCTGCCACGCTGCAGTCAGTGACAGGGCTCCTGTGAACACGGCCAAGCACTCTCAAGGCAAACCTCAGAAAGCTGCATCCAGAAAGATCAGCAAAACTAAGAGCCACGGGCAGGAAAAGACCAAAAGGACCAGAGGGAGAAACAAGGCTGAAGAGAACAAGCAGTCAGGGAACAAAGTCAAGGCAGAAGAGAAGCCAGCAATCCCCCACACGAAGCGAAAGGAACACCAAACTGAGCTTCTCCAACAGAGCTTTCAAAAGCCTCGAACCTCCCTTGGCGTGCGCATGCTGGAGTCTGTGAAGGTTCTTCATGCGCTGGGGAAGAAGAATGAGACGAAAACTGGGCTCTCTTCCTGTCGGCTCTTGGGAAAGTCAAGCAACCCCAAAGACCCCCAGCCACCCCCAGCTATCCAGCCATGGCGGCATACCCCACGTGAGGGGAAGGGTCCTGAGAAAACGCAAGTCCAAGCCCAGAAACCAGACAGCAGTGCTGAAACAGAGTGTCCATCTCCAGCCCAGTATGAGCGGCCTCCTCCTGGGAAGGTCAAGTTGATACCTCTGCCTTTTTCTGCCTGGGACAAGCCTCAAGCTCGACCCGCTCCTCGGAGGCCACAGTCTCTGGCCTCACATCGGCCTGCTGGGGCTTACCGTGCCCAGCCTGGTTCTACTGACTCAGCTCAACCTGCTGCAGTCAATTCATCCCAGCCAGCTCCTGCCTCTTTGCCAGGCCCCGCCAAACCAGCTCAGCCAACTGTGACCAACCCAACCCAACCGGCTTGGACCAACCACACCCAGCCTCGTGTCCCTCAGTCTGCTGCTCCTAGGCCTGCACCCTCCAAAACTTCATCTGGCCCTCCTCTCCAGCGGGAGCCTGTTCCCCCTGCTGTGAATAAGCGCCAGGCCCCACCCAAGCTCCAAACCCAATTTCTACTCCAAGACTTCAGCAAGCAACGAGTTCCATGGAGGGAACCCAACGTGCCTGAGCCAGTCATGTCAAAGCCCATCGAACAAGAGCAGAGGCCAGAGCGAGAGGCCATGAAGAGGCGGGCTCAACAACAACGGGAGAATGCTGCCAGATACACCTCTTCGGGCAAGCTGCAATTTTTCACCGAGAGGGAAAACGAAATGGAAATTGCCGACTACTACGGATACGTCAAGTGAGAGCTGCTAGGATTCTTGGTGCCACCTTGGCTACCAGCTGTTCTTCCATACACAGGTAAGACAGGTATAGAACTGAATAAGTAAATGGAATACAATTAATAGACGAGTAACAAACCTTTCGAATTTTCAGATGCTGCTAACTGGGGCGTGAGAAAGGAAGGACTGAAAGTTGGATGGGAGAATGAAGGAAAGGGGTAAAAACTGAGCAAAGAGGAAGGAACTTGGCCCAGGGCTAGGAAGGCCAAAAGAGACGTATGGATTTAGGAAAGGAAGCAGGAGTGAGGATGAAATGGCAGAAGTAAAAAGCAGGGTCAGAGGTCTGGGTTGAAAGAACACAATTGGAGTAGAGTTGAAGGTGACAGAAGAGGAGTCTAGGTTTACTAGGAGAAATAGAAAAAGTCTCTCGGGGACGCTGGCCTTAAGTCTCACAACCACCAGATAGGTATTTCAGAAAACAAGAGGTTCAGGACACATCTCTGAAAGGTCTGAGTCGCCTTATTCAGGTGTGACTGTAGTGGGGGAATAGGGAAATCTACCAGAGAAGTGGCTAGGGCTCAGAGTTATCCTAGGGGCAGCTGACGACAGGGGCAGAGCCAAGGGAACTGCTGGATCAGGAGGCCCACGAACAAATCAGGGGCATAGCCGCCTGTCACTTCCCTGCCAGGAAGGAAGCCAGGTATATTACTATAACCAAGGCACACTGGGGTCTTTACTGTATGGAGAACTTGGCTCCTGCCCGCAATCCTACGGCTCTGCGTCACACACAGGAAGTAGGGCCTCTGGGCAACCAGAAATGGGAATGGGACTGAAGGAGATTCAGCCCACAAATATCCGACCACCAGCTTCCACCTCTGCAATCTGCCACCCTGTGTCTGCTCAACGCATCACAGAAACAAGTTTTCAAGGTGAGTATACAGACGGCAGAGAAAAGTTGAACAATGAGGTCAGCATTCAAAAATGGGGTCAAATCGACAGCTGGGAAGGGGTGTAGAGACAGGTAGAATTTAGATCCTGAGCCTTTAATAACCACTACCTTCTCTCAGTGCTCTCTGTTTTTAGACTCTATATGAGAACACCTAGGGCTTCCCTGGTGGCGCCTGCCAATGCAGGGGACACGGGTTCGAGCCCTGGTCTGCGAAGATCCCACATGCCGTGCAGCAACTAAGCGCATGTGCCACAACGACGGAGCCTGCATTCTAGAGCCCGTGAGCCTCAACTACCGAAGCCCACGTGCCTACAGCCCATGCTCCGCAACAAGAGAAGCCACCGCGATGAGATGCCCGCACACCGCAACCAAGAGTAGCCCCCGCTAGCCGCCAACTAGAGAAAGCCCGTGCACAGCAATGAGAGACCCAGTGCGGCCAAAAAAATAAATACGTAGAATAAATAAGTTCAAACAGTAAATAAATACATAAACATAAATTACAAAAAAAAAGAACACCTAATGCAGGTGGGAAGGTGGGAGGGCCACTGTAGAGGTCATCTATGCTACATGTACAAGAACCCCGAGAGCACACCAATCGGTACCACACTTTTCACTGCTGTAGCCGATCATTCCCCCGGTACTGCCACACTGTAGCACTCCCTTCCCTCATCTACTGCTATAGTCTCTTTGGAAGGTGTTTCAGAACTCTTGTTATGAGAGTGCCAGTTGAACTGTCCTCACTTCCTTCATTTACACCAGGAGTGAAGACCTTGTGGTCCGAGATCCTGTCCAGAGAGCAAGCAGGCTAAGACTCTGTCTTTGTTGATGTATTTCATCAGAAAGGGCTCTACCCCCTCTCCTAGTTCATGGTGTGAAGTGTTCTTGGCCTCTCGGGAAAGTGGGGAGAATGGAAAGGACCCTATATGAGAATGCTAGGCTCTGTAAAACATTTCAGGTTTTTAAAAATAAGACTCATTTTGTATTGGACTGACAACAGTCCTATGAAATACAAAGAAAGCCGAGAATCAGTGACAGGAAAGGATCACCAGTAAGAACTACAACAGTCACCGCTTACCTCGTAGCACAGGGCACTGTCCGTGATCCTTAAGAAGAGTTAGTAGAAATGCCTTGCCCATCTTGCCCCTGAACCCCTTGAAAGGTACACGACTGCTGTGTTGGTGTTTAGCGGGAGCATCTCACTTACCAGGGACTGACTTCTCCCTTGATTCCTCTGTAGTGATGGAGACTTCCCCGCTGATGAAAAATTCCCTGGGATTGCAACCTCCAAGCCAGACAGCTTTCCTATGGAATGACAGAGAACTTGTCAAGGTGAAACACCAGTCTGCGGGAGAAAGGGAAGAAGAGAATGATGGAAATCGTTTCTGGGAAACTATTTTTACATTATGTGTTGTTTGTTCCCGGTAAATAAACTGAAATCTTCTTAACAGTAAAACAAAATCGAAACCACTAAAGCCAATAATACAGGAGTATAACGTTCGAAAAAAATTTCTTTGGCTGCGCAGCATGTGGGATCTTAGCTCCCCAACCAGGGATTGAACCCACGCCTGCTGCATTGCAAGCGCAGAGTCTTCACCACGGGACCACCGGGGAAGTCCCAGGACTATCACTTTTAAAGGAGAAGGTACAAACCCCTCGGTTCTATGAACTGGAGATTTTTAGTAAGAAGTCAATATATTTGTTGTTAGGCACATTTTATGTTAGGCTGTCTCCCTGCACAGGATGCAGGCGCCTTGAGAATGGAAGTCATATCCCTCTATAGTACGTCCCTCTTCTTTCTGCTTTGCAGTTTGCTGCTCCACTTGTTCAACCCCACCTAGTAATAACCTATACTTCCCTTGTTCCTGTTTTCCCATCTGGAAAACAGACAAAAGGCCACCAAACAACGCAAA
The DNA here is from genome assembly GCF_028023285.1 of Balaenoptera ricei. Lineage (NCBI taxonomy): Eukaryota > Metazoa > Chordata > Mammalia > Artiodactyla > Balaenopteridae > Balaenoptera > Balaenoptera ricei. Next base: position 35,134,081 of record NC_082651.1, read on the forward strand.
GGTCTCAACAAATAAGGGATATCCAAAACCAGAGATGGCCAGAACTTCTGTACCCCTGATGAAATAGTCCTCATACAAAACCTGATAATCAAATTCCTTAATGCTAGGAATCACAGTGAAAAATAGTATCTGAACTGACTTCTGTCAGATGAGTGAGAACTAAGGTTAATTCAGTGTATCTGAAGCATAGAAAGTGAGGGCAAAAGTGGCACAAGATGGGACTAGAGAAGCAGAGAGGATTCTAGACCACGCAGAGTCTTAAAGGCCAACAGTGTGTTTTCTATTCTCAAAACAATGTTTGTGAGCGATGTTTATGAGCAACGTTCCAACTTGCTTTGAAGGTTTCTTGTGTGAAGAGTGGATTGGAAGGAAACAAGATATATGGACACTAGTTAGGACCTAATCGCAACAGACAGGCAAGTTCAGTATTAGGAAGTTGAGGAAGAGCTGGCTGACAGATTCCAAAGAAATTCAGGAGATGAACTGAAGCGGGCTTAATGGGGTAGGAGATGGAGGAAAGGAAGGTCTTAGGGAATTCAAGGGTTTACTGCACACATGAGCAAAGTCTCAAAATTAATCATTTGAACGTACAGAGGCGGATCTCCCAAATGACACCGGTTAGGAAGCAACGGTACGCCCTTTAGAATTCCTAGAGACAACACAAATCAACTGTTTCGATGGAAAATTCGGCGGGACTCTTGATTTCCATGGGAATACAGAGAAAAGAGACACTGATCTGGCTTGCAGGTATATTTAGGAAGTTGTTAGCCGGACATCACCTACTAGTATCATGTAAGTAGGCCGTCCGAAGTAGGAAGCTTAGGGGAAAAACCTGGAGGAAAACTTAAAAGCTGAAGCCACACCTCTACACTACACCACCTTTCACAATTTCTTCTCAGATAAGCATCATCCCCATCAGTGAAGAAACTCGTACCTCATAATAGGAAAAACAGGCCTAAAGATTCAATGTGTGTCTTGGGGGGTCCCATCTATGCGATATCTTCCTGGGACCAGAAAAGGCCCCAGGAAGATCAATCTCTGCACCCCTGAAAGCTTACCACCAAGGAAAATGACTAGGTCCATAGATTTCCTCCCTCAAACCAGCTTACCTCACACATAGATCATTAGCAACTCCGCCCTTACTCACATTATCACAGTCACAAGAGTGGTTAGGGAGAAAAGCACTGACCAGGGGAACTAAAACAGAGGCAATCCAGGCCAAGCTGGGCTGGTGGCAGATATCTGCTCCTTACGCTCGGGTGCATAATGCGACTCACCACAGTGCCTTTTTCATAGACCCTTTTGAACGTTTCTCCACAGAATCCAACAGCTCAAGTTAGCTCATGACGCTTCAAGGTCAACAGTCGTCAAGAGAAAAACATGCAATATGTCTTACAATGTTGGATTCCTTACAAACAGGACAAGGAGATAACCATGTAGACAAAACCAGAGCATTTGAAAACATCTGTATTCTACAAACACACCAGTGAATGCTATAAATAAGGTACTATGACATAAAACAAAATGAAAACTAGATGTGAGACTGTTCTCTTCAGTGTACAGACTTCATGGCAGTTGCTGCACACTATCTAGCTACTTAGATCTTTAACTCTCTGTTCTGTTAATACCAAATGAGGCCCAAGTGTGTCAACCTGTTTCCCACAGAAACCAAAAAGTCTACATGCATCTCTTTTCTCCTGTGCCCTTTTCACCTTACCTGCTCCCAATTCTCCACCAACGTCCTCCTCTTTCTCTAATTATTCTCCTCTTCATTTTGCTTGGCCTTGCCCCCAAGCATGCAAGACAGAGAGTCCTAGAGGTCCAAGATTCTAGAGTGGCTGTTTGCAAGGCGGAGGAGATTACAGTAACTGCCACACTGTATATACTTCTGTGCAAAGAAAAAGGGACAGTGTTCAGAATGTCTCTCACATATAACAAGAGCTGGAGATGGCAGGATACCTGTGTGGCCCAAGGAACTAGAGCTAGCAAATTACGGGCCAAACAATTGCAACCAAAGGCTGGAAGAGGAAAGGTCTGCAACCAGCTCTGTCTCCTAGCTCTCTGGTATTTGCTGCCAACGGGCAGAGTCTATTTCGTGAGGCATCAAGCACTGAAAAGAAGACTCCTGCTGCTGGAAGTTGACAGGAAGTAACGTCCAATGCAAGATCAAGGCTTGTCCTCGAAGCAATGCCCATAATGGAAGAAAAAAAAACAAGAGAAAGCGGAAGAGAAATGTTAAGTCGCAAGTCCAACCTGGCCCCCAGCCTAGCCCAGCCCAAGGAAGGTAGGAGTCAAGGAGAAGAAACTAAAAGAGAAGAGCCTTGGACCACAACATTCTCCACAAGGTACACTCAACAAACTTCACCCTACTCTTGAACCAAGTTACAAAGAGAGCTTCTTAATCCCTACTTTGGCTCCTTAAAAGCTGCTATCAGTTCACTCATTAGACACATATGATTTCAGAACAACTGTAATAGTTCAAACTAGATGGCTCTTTCCTTCCTAAGGATTATTAATTAAATAAGATCTATATAGCTCTAAGTATATGATACATAAAATAGAATACTCTGTAGAATGTAAGTAACTCTTAGTTCAGTGTATTAATGAACGTCTGTAAGAAATGCTGCAATGATTTCCCTAATGGAAGAGCCTGGGGGAGGTAAATCTGTCTTCTAGGATTTCCTCCCCAGAGCTCAGAAACTCAGGTGTTGTTTTAGCTCTCCTACACTCTCTTCACCCAAGCCCGCCTTCCTGTTGGGGATCGGACCTCCCTATTGGCTCTCTCATACCTTTCAACTGCCTGCTTTGTGACATCACTCTCCTACCAAACCTACTACCACTTGGTAGAGTCTTGGGGTTTCCGTGGAGCTGTCTGGACCAGTAACCAGTGACCTCTGTACTGGACACGTGCGCCGTTCAGCTGCAGCCACTCAGACATCCTCTAGTGTTGTCTCCTCATCCCTTGTACCTGCAGTGGATGCTTCCTCTTCTCTGACCATGTCAGGTAAGAAAAGAAACTTTGGAAAGTTTTGCGTTCGATTTCTTTTGCCCCTAAATTGAGTAGGAGATTCAAAATAGCATGGAATAATGAGGGAAAGTATTGAACTACAAGTCTGGAGACCTAATTTCACTTTTGACTTTGACGTTTACTATCTGTGTGACTTTGGACAAATCACTGGCTGTCTCACAAAGCCTGTTGCTTTCCTTAACTGTTACGTTAGGATACCACATTGGGTTGATCACTCTGATCCCCTTCTTTTCCAGTACTGAGCCTTAAAGGGTACCCATGTAGAAAACGAAATCAGACACTTCTCAAGAGTGTTTCAACAGAAACATAGAAAAGCCAGGGGACATAGAAAACTAGCAATATATACCAAGATGTTTCATCTCTAATGGTCTCCCTCCACTAGGATTTCGACTAGTTGAAAAGAGAGAATAGGGAGAGAGGATGGAGAGTACTGGGCTCTACAGGGAGGCACAGAGTCGAGCGTAAGGAAGTTTAGGATGGTTTTCATTAGCACAGGCCAACAGGCACCAAGAGATGGGAGAAAATGTAAGAATGAAGAGGGAAAGCATAGAGGAGCTCTCAAGAAAAACGGAGTTTGCAATGGAATGCTGATGGGAACCAAAGATTTTCAATTAAAGCAGAAACAGCACAGAGGGAAACCTGCTCAGAGCGGGGCAAAACCAAGTTGATGGTAGCAAACCCTTACATTAACAGACTAAGAAGGAAAGTAAGGCCAGAACAGGGGATCACCAGGAAAGGCAGCTTATCAGAAAAGTCATACTCCATTTTCTTTCTTTTATTGCCTCTCTGAATACAGTTGGCCACTTGACAGTTTTGAATATAAACGTTTTAGAAACACGTTTTAGAAATGATGCCTCCTATAAACAAGCAACCACAGTGGTTATCTAGGGGGCTGCTTTTCAGTGTTTTATTCTTTCTAATTTTTAAACTAGGTAGACATTTCGCCAATTCAACATTTTAAGTGATATCTTCTAAATTGAATCAGAAGGACTATTTTCCTTTGTGTGATATGTAGGTTCTAAGGCAAGGCTGCTGTTCATTTTTACAGTTATTTCCTTCCTAACACAGAGAGCACATTGATCAACAGCCATCGTTCGCTTGTAGATCTTAGCTACCGAAGAAGAAGAAGAAGAAGAAGAAAAAGTCAAGCCCCACATCTCTAATTCCCCCCCACTTAGGGAATTCCCTGGCGGTCCAGTGCTTAGGACTCGGTGCTTTCACGGCCAGGGCCACGCGGCGCGGCCAAAGAAACAAAACAAACAAACATCCACGTTTATCGAAAACCATATTGTGGAGTCCTGTGGATTTTCTTACATTTGAAAATCTTTTTTAATGGGATTCTAGGCATGATGGTTTTTTGAGGTTTTGGGATGCCATCTTCTTGGATGCTGAAGATGATTCTAATCTAAGTTCTAGGATAAATCCAAAAACCTTCCTGATACATTTTAAGCTTCCTTTCTGCTTATTATATAAGCTATATTCATTGAAATATATTATTTCTCCTAGGCTTAATACCTCTTACTTGCTGGGTAAAAATATGAAGGAGCACAATAATGAAACTCTTTTACACTTATTATTTTGCTGTCTGCTTCGTACCGGTTTTCATTGAAATACTTGTCTATATGTGTTGTGGCTACCTATACATGCACATTTATTGCATTCTGTTGCTTGTTATGCATTTTTTACTGACATACCTTCTCTGTCTGTATGCATTGGCTAGGAATTCATTCACCTCTATCACCTCCATCGTGTTTTCTGGTTAATAGTATTCACTAAAATAGAGTGGGCAAAATTCACTTTCATAATATTGCATGGATAGTACAGAATGCCATTTGTTAGTAAATTCATTAGGCTTCGATACTTGCCACATACCCCAGTTTTCATTAATATCTATGGATTTCTTTTTCGTTAACGTAATATGCTTGTCATGATTTTTCTTTGTCTTTCTAGAACTTATTGTATCTTCCTCCATATAAACCATACGCAATAGATCAGCTTATTCATCTATTAATTATTACTGCTATTATTATTGGTGGTGGTGTTATAACCACTTTATAGATGAGTAATCTGAAGGAATCAGATAACTTTTCCCTTTCCAAAAGCACTTAAGAAATCCACTTTCGGGTAATCATTTTGAGGTAGGATGAGAAACCAGGCTTGAAGAGGGCAAAAATGACTCTTTCAATTCACCAGTTGGACTGAGCTGTACGTCACCTCTAGGTAATAGCGTGGGAACTGCACAAGCAAAGGGAGACACTGAAGACGACAATGGTAATAGCCGTACTGTTTTCTAATGGACAAAAAAAATGCCTATATTATAAGTTCTGTTTCTCCTGCTTTCTGGCAGTATCATGCTCAGAGTGGAGTCCTGGCAAGGAAGTCAGGATACTTAGGTTCTGAAACCTGGTAATGATACTAACATAATGAGAGAACTTGAACAAGTCAACCCGACCTCTCTGAGCCTCAGTTTCCTTACTCACGAAATGAGACTGAGAACATCGAAGTTCTCTAAGGGCCTCCTAGTTCTAAAATGCTTCCAGTCTAGGAAATAGCATAGAAGTCAATACGAGTGCAGGCTGAAGGGAAAGACAGGGCAGGGAGAAGGTTGCTTCCAGCCTAGAGAACAATCTCTGAACCACACCACTTGGCTCTTCTGCCCGTCTGTGCCCAAGATTGGGAGCACAGGCAGTTAATAGAGAAGAGTGGAAAACTGCTCAGTCCTTACAGCCATCATTAACTGTCTGATTTTGGGTTTCTCAGGAAGTAGTGATAGTAGAGGTGTCCTGATAGCAAGAACCTTCAGATGATGCCGTTCCTCAAACGTAGTGAGAATTTCTCAACCTCCCTGAGTTTGTCATGACCCTCTTGTTCTTACAGAAAATTTCCAACATCCATCTCTACGTGGAACTCTAAATTCTCTGCAGCATTCTCCTCCTGTGGTGAGCAATGCAACTTCCCTAACACGAAGTGTCTGCAACTTCTCCAGAGTCTCTGCCCCTGCCGTCAGTTCGGCATCGGCTACTGGTACCCCTTTCCAGACACTCATGGGTAGTGCCTACCTTTACCAACATTCTAGCACGACTATGTTATCTGGAGTTACTGACCACAGCCAGATCTCCACTTCAGCTGCTTCCTATCCAGGTGTTCTTGAGTGGGACATCACAGCAAGCACTGAAAAGAATTCTTCTTCACTCGGAGACTTTACTCTGGCACTCACTGACCGCCACACAGCTGCCTCCTCCATGTTTCTGGCAGCCCAGTATGATAAAACTTCAGACGCCAAGAACATGGTCCCTCTACATCCATCGCTTTCTGCCAGCCTTGCTCAGGGAACACCATCTCAGATTCCAAATCAGGGGCAGAGCCGCCTGCCACTTCCCTGCCAGGAAGGAAGCCAGGTATATTACTATAACCAAGGCACACTGGGGTCTTTACTGTATGGAGAACTTGGCTCCTGCCCGCAATCCTACGGCTCGGCGTCATACACAGGAAGTCGGGCCTCTGGGCAACCAGAAATGGGAATGGGACTGAAGGAGATTCAGCCCACAAATATCCGACCACCAGCTTCCACCTCTGCAGTCTGCCACCCTGTGCCTGCTCAACGCATCACAGAAACAAGTTTTCAAGGTGAGTATAACAAACGCCAGAGAAAGTTGAAGAATGAGGTCGGCATTCAAAAATGGGGTCAAATCGACAGCTGGGAAGGGGTGTAGAGGCAGGTAGAATTTAGATCCTGAGCCTTTAATAACCATTACCTTCGCTCAGTGCCCTCTGTTTTTAGACTCTACATGAGAACACCTAGGGCTTCCCTGGTGGCGCCGTGGTTAAGAATCCGCCTGCCAATGCAATGCGGGGGACACGGGTTCGAGCCCTGGTCTGCGAAGATCCCACATGCCGTGCAGCAACTAAGCGCATGTGCCACAACGACGGAGCCTGCATTCTAGAGCCCGTGAGCCTCAGCTACCGAAGCCCACGTGCCTACAGCCCATGCTCCGCAACAAGAGAAGCCACCGCGATGAGAAGCCCGCACACCGCAACCAAGAGTAGCCCCCGCTAGCCGCCAACTAGAGAAAGCCCGTGCACAGCAATGAGAGACCCAGTGCAGCCAAAAAAATAAATACGCAGAATAAATAAGTTCAAACAGTAAATAAATACATAAACATAAATTACAAAAAGAAGAACACCTAATGCAGGTGGGAAGGTGGGAGGGCCACTGTAGAGGTCATCTATGCTACATGTACAAGAACCCCGAGAGCACACCAATCGGTACCACACTTTTCACTGCTGTAGCCGATCGTTCCCCCTGTACTGCCACACTGTAGCACTCCCTTCCCTCATCTACTGCTATAGTCTCTTTGGAAGGTGTTTCAGAACTCTTGTTATGAGAGTGCCAGTTGAACTGTCCTCACTTCCTTCATTTATACCAGGATTGAAGACCTTGTGGTCCGAGATCCTGTCCAGAGAGCAAGCAGGCTAAGACTCTGTCTTTGCTGATGTATTTCATCAGAAAGGGCTCTACCCCCTCTCCTAGTTCATGGTGTGACGTGTTCTTGGCCTCTCGGGAGAGTGGGGAGAATGGAAAGGACCGTATATGAGAATATGCTAGGCTTTGTAAAACATTTCAGGTTTTTAAAAATAAGACTCATTTTGTATTGGACTTATAACAGTCCTATGAAATACAAAGCGAGCCGAGAATCAGCGACAGGAAAGGCTCACCAGTAAGAATTACAACAGTCACCGCTTACCTCGTAGCATAGGGCACTGTCCATGATCCTTAAGAAGAGTTAGTAGAAATGCCTTGCCCATCTTGCCCCTGAACCCCTTGAAAGGTACATGACTGCTGTGTTGGTGTTTAGGGGGAGCATCTCACTTACCAGGGACTGACTTCTCCCTTGATCCCTTTGTAGGGATGGAGACCTCCCCCCTGGTGATGAAAAATTCCCTGGGATTGCAACCTCCAAGCCAGACGTTTTGTGTGACACAAAGTCAAGAACTCCCCAAGTCCTGCAGTAGCAGAAACAGCCACATACTTGAGAGTAACCCACCATCTGAACTTGGGGACATTTCAGTGACAGCTCCAGTCCAGAGTGCCAGGCGTCTCCTGGCCCTGCCTCCAGCTCCAAGCCAGGGACAAATAGAGAGTAAGCACGTGGATGATATCAAAACCAAGCTTTCAAAGCCTCTGGATGCCTACCAGATCCCAACAGAGAACCAAGATCCTCCACTACTCCCTTTAGGAATCCCTGATATTCACCAGCCGCTGGCCTGCACCGATCCCCTCAGCCAAGAGGAGCAGCCTGGTTCTGAAAATGCTGATCTGGGAGAGAACAGCCGGAGTCGTCAGGACCTAGGGACACTTGAAAATGGGACTGAACCTAGCAGTGGTCTTGCAGACATTACTACACTGGCGGAGGATATTCACCTTCCCCAGCTCTTTAATCCTTTGAAAGAGCTTGATCAATCCCAAGGTCCCAACGTGATCAAAGCTAAAGACACCAGAGCCATTAAGGTGAATCAGGTGCAGGAAAAGCCAAGTGTCATAAAGGTTCCCTCTGATCAACCCAGGAAGAACAAACAGAAAGCCTCTGAGCCTATCAGTGGCGCTCCCAAGGCCAAAATCCAGCCAAAGAAACCAGAGTGCCTGTTAGGGGGAGAAGTGGTTACCTGCCACGCTGCAGTCAGTGACAGGGCTCCTGTGAACACGGCCAAGCACTCTCAAGGCAAACCTCAGAAAGCTGCATCCAGAAAGATCAGCAAAACTAAGAGCCACGGGCAGGAAAAGACCAAAAGGACCAGAGGGAGAAACAAGGCTGAAGAGAACAAGCAGTCAGGGAACAAAGTCAAGGCAGAAGAGAAGCCAGCAATCCCCCACACGAAGCGAAAGGAACACCAAACTGAGCTTCTCCAACAGAGCTTTCAAAAGCCTCGAACCTCCCTTGGCGTGCGCATGCTGGAGTCTGTGAAGGTTCTTCATGCGCTGGGGAAGAAGAATGAGACGAAAACTGGGCTCTCTTCCTGTCGGCTCTTGGGAAAGTCAAGCAACCCCAAAGACCCCCAGCCACCCCCAGCTATCCAGCCATGGCGGCATACCCCACGTGAGGGGAAGGGTCCTGAGAAAACGCAAGTCCAAGCCCAGAAACCAGACAGCAGTGCTGAAACAGAGTGTCCATCTCCAGCCCAGTATGAGCGGCCTCCTCCTGGGAAGGTCAAGTTGATACCTCTGCCTTTTTCTGCCTGGGACAAGCCTCAAGCTCGACCCGCTCCTCGGAGGCCACAGTCTCTGGCCTCACATCGGCCTGCTGGGGCTTACCGTGCCCAGCCTGGTTCTACTGACTCAGCTCAACCTGCTGCAGTCAATTCATCCCAGCCAGCTCCTGCCTCTTTGCCAGGCCCCGCCAAACCAGCTCAGCCAACTGTGACCAACCCAACCCAACCGGCTTGGACCAACCACACCCAGCCTCGTGTCCCTCAGTCTGCTGCTCCTAGGCCTGCACCCTCCAAAACTTCATCTGGCCCTCCTCTCCAGCGGGAGCCTGTTCCCCCTGCTGTGAATAAGCGCCAGGCCCCACCCAAGCTCCAAACCCAATTTCTACTCCAAGACTTCAGCAAGCAACGAGTTCCATGGAGGGAACCCAACGTGCCTGAGCCAGTCATGTCAAAGCCCATCGAACAAGAGCAGAGGCCAGAGCGAGAGGCCATGAAGAGGCGGGCTCAACAACAACGGGAGAATGCTGCCAGATACACCTCTTCGGGCAAGCTGCAATTTTTCACCGAGAGGGAAAACGAAATGGAAATTGCCGACTACTACGGATACGTCAAGTGAGAGCTGCTAGGATTCTTGGTGCCACCTTGGCTACCAGCTGTTCTTCCATACACAGGTAAGACAGGTATAGAACTGAATAAGTAAATGGAATACAATTAATAGACGAGTAACAAACCTTTCGAATTTTCAGATGCTGCTAACTGGGGCGTGAGAAAGGAAGGACTGAAAGTTGGATGGGAGAATGAAGGAAAGGGGTAAAAACTGAGCAAAGAGGAAGGAACTTGGCCCAGGGCTAGGAAGGCCAAAAGAGACGTATGGATTTAGGAAAGGAAGCAGGAGTGAGGATGAAATGGCAGAAGTAAAAAGCAGGGTCAGAGGTCTGGGTTGAAAGAACACAATTGGAGTAGAGTTGAAGGTGACAGAAGAGGAGTCTAGGTTTACTAGGAGAAATAGAAAAAGTCTCTCGGGGACGCTGGCCTTAAGTCTCACAACCACCAGATAGGTATTTCAGAAAACAAGAGGTTCAGGACACATCTCTGAAAGGTCTGAGTCGCCTTATTCAGGTGTGACTGTAGTGGGGGAATAGGGAAATCTACCAGAGAAGTGGCTAGGGCTCAGAGTTATCCTAGGGGCAGCTGACGACAGGGGCAGAGCCAAGGGAACTGCTGGATCAGGAGGCCCACGAACAAATCAGGGGCAGAGCCGCCTGTCACTTCCCTGCCAGGAAGGAAGCCAGGTATATTACTATAACCAAGGCACACTGGGGTCTTTACTGTATGGAGAACTTGGCTCCTGCCCGCAATCCTACGGCTCTGCGTCACACACAGGAAGTAGGGCCTCTGGGCAACCAGAAATGGGAATGGGACTGAAGGAGATTCAGCCCACAAATATCCGACCACCAGCTTCCACCTCTGCAATCTGCCACCCTGTGTCTGCTCAACGCATCACAGAAACAAGTTTTCAAGGTGAGTATACAGACGGCAGAGAAAAGTTGAACAATGAGGTCAGCATTCAAAAATGGGGTCAAATCGACAGCTGGGAAGGGGTGTAGAGACAGGTAGAATTTAGATCCTGAGCCTTTAATAACCACTACCTTCTCTCAGTGCTCTCTGTTTTTAGACTCTATATGAGAACACCTAGGGCTTCCCTGGTGGCGCCTGCCAATGCAGGGGACACGGGTTCGAGCCCTGGTCTGCGAAGATCCCACATGCCGTGCAGCAACTAAGCGCATGTGCCACAACGACGGAGCCTGCATTCTAGAGCCCGTGAGCCTCAACTACCGAAGCCCACGTGCCTACAGCCCATGCTCCGCAACAAGAGAAGCCACCGCGATGAGATGCCCGCACACCGCAACCAAGAGTAGCCCCCGCTAGCCGCCAACTAGAGAAAGCCCGTGCACAGCAATGAGAGACCCAGTGCGGCCAAAAAAATAAATACGTAGAATAAATAAGTTCAAACAGTAAATAAATACATAAACATAAATTACAAAAAAAAAGAACACCTAATGCAGGTGGGAAGGTGGGAGGGCCACTGTAGAGGTCATCTATGCTACATGTACAAGAACCCCGAGAGCACACCAATCGGTACCACACTTTTCACTGCTGTAGCCGATCATTCCCCTGGTACTGCCACACTGTAGCACTCCCTTCCCTCATCTACTGCTATAGTCTCTTTGGAAGGTGTTTCAGAACTCTTGTTATGAGAGTGCCAGTTGAACTGTCCTCACTTCCTTCATTTACACCAGGAGTGAAGACCTTGTGGTCCGAGATCCTGTCCAGAGAGCAAGCAGGCTAAGACTCTGTCTTTGTTGATGTATTTCATCAGAAAGGGCTCTACCCCCTCTCCTAGTTCATGGTGTGACGTGTTCTTGGCCTCTCGGGAAAGTGGGGAGAATGGAAAGGACCCTATATGAGAATGCTAGGCTCTGTAAAACATTTCAGGTTTTTAAAAATAAGACTCATTTTGTATTGGACTGACAACAGTCCTATGAAATACAAAGAAAGCCGAGAATCAGTGACAGGAAAGGATCACCAGTAAGAACTACAACAGTCACCGCTTACCTCGTAGCACAGGGCACTGTCCGTGATCCTTAAGAAGAGTTAGTAGAAATGCCTTGCCCATCTTGCCCCTGAACCCCTTGAAAGGTACACGACTGCTGTGTTGGTGTTTAGGGGGAGCATCTCACTTACCAGGGACTGACTTCTCCCTTGATTCCTCTGTAGTGATGGAGACTTCCCCGCTGATGAAAAATTCCCTGGGATTGCAACCTCCAAGCCAGACAGCTTTCCTATGGAATGACAGAGAACTTGTCAAGGTGAAACACCAGTCTGCGGGAGAAAGGGAAGAAGAGAATGATGGAAATCGTTTCTGGGAAACTATTTTTACATTATGTGTTGTTTGTTCCCGGTAAATAAACTGAAATCTTCTTAACAGTAAAACAAAATCGAAACCACTAAAGCCAATAATACAGGAGTATAACGTTCGAAAAAAATTTCTTTGGCTGCGCAGCATGTGGGATCTTAGCTCCCCAACCAGGGATTGAACCCACGCCTGCTGCATTGCAAGCGCAGAGTCTTCACCACGGGACCACCGGGGAAGTCCCAGGACTATCACTTTTAAAGGAGAAGGTACAAACCCCTCGGTTCTATGAACTGGAGATTTTTAGTAAGAAGTCAATATATTTGTTGTTAGGCACATTTTATGTTAGGCTGTCTCCCTGCACAGGATGCAGGCGCCTTGAGAATGGAAGTCATATCCCTCTATAGTACGTCCCTCTTCTTTCTGCTTTGCAGTTTGCTGCTCCACTTGTTCAACCCCACCTAGTAATAACCTATACTTCCCTTGTTCCTGTTTTCCCATCTGGAAAACAGACAAAAGGCCACCAAACAACGCAAAGGTCTCAACAAATAAGGGATATCCAAAACCAGAGATGGCCAGAACTTCTGTACCCCTGATGAAATAGTCCTCATACAAAACCTGATAATCAAATTCCTTAATGCTAGGAATCACAGTGAAAAATAGTATCTGAACTGACTTCTGTCAGATGAGTGAGAACTAAGGTTAATTCAGTGTATCTGAAGCATAGAAAGTGAGGGCAAAAGTGGCACAAGATGGGACTAGAGAAGCAGAGAGGATTCTAGACCACGCAGAGTCTTAAAGGCCAACAGTGTGTTTTCTATTCTCAAAACAATGTTTGTGAGCGATGTTTATGAGCACCGTTCCAACTTGCTTTGAAGGTTTCTTGTGTGAAGAGTGGATTGGAAGGAAACAAGATATATGGACACTAGTTAGGACCTAATCGCAACAGACAGGCAAGTTCAGTATTAGGAAGTTGAGGAAGAGCTGGCTGACAGATTCCAAAGAAATTCAGGAGATGAACTGAAGCGGGCTTAATGGGGTAGGAGATGGAGGAAAGGAAGGTCTTAGGGAATTCAAGGGTTTACTGCACACATGAGCAAAGTCTCAAAATTAATCATTTGAACGTACAGAGGCGGATCTCCCAAATGACACCGGTTAGGAAGCAACGGTACGCCCTTTAGAATTCCTAGAGACAACACAAATCAACTGTTTCGATGGAAAATTCGGCGGGACTCTTGATTTCCATGGGAATACAGAGAAAAGAGACACTGATCTGGCTTGCAGGTATATTTAGGAAGTTGTTAGCCGGACATCACCTACTAGTATCATGTAAGTAGGCCGTCCGAAGTAGGAAGCTTAGGGGAAAAACCTGGAGGAAAACTTAAAAGCTGAAGCCACACCTCTACACTACACCACCTTTCACAATTTCTTCTCAGATAAGCATCATCCCCATCAGTGAAGAAACTCGTACCTCATAATAGGAAAAACAGGCCTAAAGATTCAATGTGTGTCTTGGGGGGTCCCATCTATGCGATATCTTCCTGGGACCAGAAAAGGCCCCAGGAAGATCAATCTCTGCACCCCTGAAAGCTTACCACCAAGGAAAATGACTAGGTCCATAGATTTCCTCCCTCAAACCAGCTTACCTCACACATAGATCATTAGCAACTCCGCCCTTACTCACATTATCACAGTCACAAGAGTGGTTAGGGAGAAAAGCACTGACCAGGGGAACTAAAACAGAGGCAATCCAGGCCAAGCTGGGCTGGTGGCAGATATCTGCTCCTTACGCTCGGGTGCATAATGCGACTCACCACAGTGCCTTTTTCATAGACCCTTTTGAACGTTTCTCCACAGAATCCAACAGCTCAAGTTAGCTCATGACGCTTCAAGGTCAACAGTCGTCAAGAGAAAAACATGCAATATGTCTTACAATGTTGGATTCCTTACAAACAGGACAAGGAGATAACCATGTAGACAAAACCAGAGCATTTGAAAACATCTGTATTCTACAAACACACCAGTGAATGCTATAAATAAGGTACTATGACATAAAACAAAATGAAAACTAGATGTGAGACTGTTCTCTTCAGTGTACAGACTTCATGGCAGTTGCTGCACACTATCTAGCTACTTAGATCTTTAACTCTCTGTTCTGTTAATACCAAATGAGGCCCAAGTGTGTCAACCTGTTTCCCACAGAAACCAAAAAGTCTACATGCATCTCTTTTCTCCTGTGCCCTTTTCACCTTACCTGCTCCCAATTCTCCACCAACGTCCTCCTCTTTCTCTAATTATTCTCCTCTTCATTTTGCTTGGCCTTGCCCCCAAGCATGCAAGACAGAGAGTCCTAGAGGTCCAAGATTCTAGAGTGGCTGTTTGCAAGGCGGAGGAGATTACAGTAACTGCCACACTGTATATACTTCTGTGCAAAGAAAAAGGGACAGTGTTCAGAATGTCTCTCACATATAACAAGAGCTGGAGATGGCAGGATACCTGTGTGGCCCAAGGAACTAGAGCTAGCAAATTACGGGCCAAACAATTGCAACCAAAGGCTGGAAGAGGAAAGGTCTGCAACCAGCTCTGTCTCCTAGCTCTCTGGTATTTGCTGCCAACGGGCAGAGTCTATTTCGTGAGGCATCAAGCACTGAAAAGAAGACTCCTGCTGCTGGAAGTTGACAGGAAGTAACGTCCAATGCAAGATCAAGGCTTGTCCTCGAAGCAATGCCCATAATGGAAGAAAAAAAAACAAGAGAAAGCGGAAGAGAAATGTTAAGTCGCAAGTCCAACCTGGCCCCCAGCCTAGCCCAGCCCAAGGAAGGTAGGAGTCAAGGAGAAGAAACTAAAAGAGAAGAGCCTTGGACCACAACATTCTCCACAAGGTACACTCAAGAAACTTCACCCTACTCTTGAACCAAGTTACAAAGAGAGCTTCTTAATCCCTACTTTGGCTCCTTAAAAGCTGCTATCAGTTCACTCATTAGACACATATGATTTCAGAACAACTGTAATAGTTCAAACTAGATGGCTCTTTCCTTCCTAAGGATTATTAATTAAATAAGATCTATATAGCTCTAAGTATACGATACATAAAATAGAATACTCTGTAGAATGTAAGTAACTCTTAGTTCAGTGTATTAATGAACGTCTGTAAGAAATGTTGCAATGATTTCCCTAATGGAAGAGCCTGGGGGAGGTAAATCTGTCTTCTAGGATTTCCTCCCCAGAGCTCAGAAACTCAGGTGTTGTTTTAGCTCTCCTACACTCTCTTCACCCAAGCCCGCCTTCCTGTTGGGGATCGGACCTCCCTATTGGCTCTCTCATACCTTTCAACTGCCTGCTTTGTGACATCACTCTCCTACCAAACCTACTACCACTTGGTAGAGTCTTGGGGTTTCCGTGGAGCTGTTTGGACCAGTAACCAGTGACCTCTGTACTGGACACGTGCGCCGTTCAGCTGCAGCCACTCAGACATCCTCTAGTGTTGTCTCCTCATCCCTTGTACCTGCAGTGGATGCTTCCTCTTCTCTGACCATGTCAGGTAAGAAAAGAAACTTTGGAAAGTTTTGCGTTCGATTTCTTTTGCCCCTAAATTGAGTAGGAGATTCAAAATAGCATGGAATAATGAGGGAAAGTATTGAACTACAAGTCTGGAGACCTAATTTCACTTTTGACTTTGACGTTTACTATCTGTGTGACTTTGGACAAATCACTGGCTGTCTCACAAAGCCTGTTGCTTTCCTTAACTGTTACGTTAGGATACCACATTGGGTTGATCACTCTGATCCCCTTCTTTTCCAGTATTGAGCCTTAAAGGCTACCCATGTAGAAAACGAAATCAGACACTTCTCAAGAGTGTTTCAACAGAAACATAGAAAAGCCAGGGGACATAGAAAACTAGCAATATATACCAAGATGTTTCATCTCTAATGGTCTCCCTCCACTAGGATTTCGACTAGTTGAAAAGAGAGAATAGGGAGAGAGGATGGAGAGTACTGGGCTCTACAGGGAGGCACAGAGTCGAGCGTAAGGAAGTTTAGGATGGTTTTCATTAGCACAGGCCAACAGGCACCAAGAGATGGGAGAAAATGTAAGAATGAAGAGGGAAAGCATAGAGGAGCTCTCAAGAAAAACGGAGTTTGCAATGGAATGCTGATGGGAACCAAAGATTTTCAATTAAAGCAGAAACAGCACAGAGGGAAACCTGCTCAGAGCAGGGCAAAACCAAGTTGATGGTAGCAAACCCTTACATTAACAGACTAAGAAGGAAAGTAAGGCCAGAACAGGGGATCACCAGGAAAGGCAGCTTATCAGAAAAGTCATACTCCGTTTTCTTTCTTTTATTGCCTCTCTGAATACAGTTGGCCACTTGACAGTTTTGAATATAAACGTTTTAGAAATACGTTTTAGAAATGATGCCTCCTATAAACAAGCAACCACAGTGGTTATCTAGGGGGCTGCTTTTCAGTGTTTTATTCTTTCTAATTTTTAAACTAGGTAGACATTTCGCCAATTCAACATTTTAAGTGATATCTTCTAAATTGAATCAGAAGGACTATTTTCCTTTGTGTGATATGTAGGTTCTAAGGCAAGGCTGCTTTTCATTTTTACAGTTATTTCCTTCCTAACACAGAGAGCACATTGATCAACAGCCATCGTTCGCTTGTAGATCTTAGCTACCGAAGAAGAAGAAGAAGAAGAAAAAGTCAAGCCCCACATCTCTAATTCCCCCCCACTTAGGGAATTCCCTGGCGGTCCAGTGCTTAGGACTCGGTGCTTTCACGGCCAGGGCCACGCGGCGCGGCCAAAGAAACAAAACAAACAAACATCCACGTTTATCGAAAACCATATTGTGGAGTCCTGTGGATTTTCTTACATTTGAAAATCTTTTTTAATGGGATTCTAGGCATGATGGTTTTTTGAGGTTTTGGGATGCCATCTTCTTGGATGCTGAAGATGATTCTAATCTAAGTTCTAGGATAAATCCAAAAACCTTCCTGATACATTTTAAGCTTCCTTTCTGCTTATTATATAAGCTATATTCATTGAAATATATATTTCTCCTAGGCTTAATACCTCTTACTTGCTGGGTAAAAATATGAAGGAGCACAATAATGAAACTCTTTTACACTTATTATTTTGCCGTCTGCTTCGTACCGGTTTTCATTGAAATACTTGTCTATGTGTGTTGTGGCTACCTATACATGCACATTTATTGCATTCTGTTGCTTGTTATGCATTTTTTACTGACATACCTTCTCTGTCTGTATGCATTGGCTAGGAATTCATTCACCTCTATCACCTCCATCGTGTTTTCTGGTTAATAGTATTCACTAAAATAGAGTGGGCAAAATTCACTTTCATAATGTTGCATGGATGGTACAGAATGCCATTTGTTAGTAAATTCATTAGGCTTCGATACTTGCCACATACCCCAGTTTTCATTAATATCTATGGATTTCTTTTTCGTTAACGTAATATGCTTGTCATGATTTTTCTTTGTCTTTCTAGAACTTATTGTATCTTCCTCCATATAAACCATACGCAATAGATCAGCTTATTCATCTATTAATTATTACTGCTATTATTATTGGTGGTGGTGTTATAACCACTTTATAGATGAGTAATCTGAAGGAATCAGATAACTTTTCCCTTTCCAAAAGCACTTAAGAAATCCACTTTCGGGTAATCATTTTGAGGTAGGATGAGAAACCAGGCTTGAAGAGGGCAAAAATGACTCTTTCAATTCACCAGTTGGACTGAGCTGTACGTCACCTCTAGGTAATAGCGTGGGAACTGCACAAGCAAAGGGAGACACTGAAGACGACAATGGTAATAGCCGTACTGTTTTCTAATGGACAAAAAAAATGCCTATATTATAAGTTCTGTTTCTCCTGCTTTCTGGCAGTATCATGCTCAGAGTGGAGTCCTGGCAAGGAAGTCAGGATACTTAGGTTCTGAAACCTGGTAATGATACTAACATAATGAGAGAACTTGAACAAGTCAACCCGACCTCTCTGAGCCTCAGTTTCCTTACTCACGAAATGAGACTGAGAACATCGAAGTTCTCTAAGGGCCTCCTAGTTCTAAAATGCTTCCAGTCTAGGAAATAGCATAGAAGTCAATACGAGTGCAGGCTGAAGGGAAAGACAGGGCAGGGAGAAGGTTGCTTCCAGCCTAGAGAACAATCTCTGAACCACACCACTTGGCTCTTCTGCCCGTCTGTGCCCAAGATTGGGAGCACAGGCAGTTAATAGAGAAGAGTGGAAAACTGCTCAGTCCTTACAGCCATCATTAACTGTCTGATTTTGGGTTTCTCAGGAAGTAGTGATAGTAGAGGTGTCCTGATAGCAAGAACCTTCAGATGATGCCGTTCCTCAAACGTAGTGAGAATTTCTCAACCTCCCTGAGTTTGTCATGACCCTCTTGTTCTTACAGAAAATTTCCAACATCCATCTCTACGTGGAACTCTAAATTCTCTGCAGCATTCTCCTCCTGTGGTGAGCAATGCAACTTCCCTAACACGAAGTGTCTGCAACTTCTCCAGAGTCTCTGCCCCTGCCGTCAGTTCGGCATCGGCTACTGGTACCCCTTTCCAGACACTCATGGGTAGTGCCTACCTTTACCAACATTCTAGCACGACTATGTTATCTGGAGTTACGGACCACAGCCAGATCTCCACTTCAGTTGCTTCCTATCCAGGTGTTCTTGAGTGGGACATCACAGCAAGCACTGAAAAGAATTCTTCTTCACTCGGAGACTTTACTCTGGCACTCACTGACCGCCACACAGCTGCCTCCTCCATGTTTCTGGCAGCCCAGTATGATAAAACTTCAGACGCCAAGAACATGGTCCCTCTACATCCATCGCTTTCTGCCAGCCTTGCTCAGGGAACACCATCTCAGATTCCAAATCAGGGGCAGAGCCGCCTGTCACTTCCCTGCCAGGAAGGAAGCCAGGTATATTACTATAACCAAGGCACACTGGGGTCTTTACTGTATGGAGAACTTGGCTCCTGCCCGCAATCCTACGGCTCGGCGTCATACACAGGAAGTCGGGCCTCTGGGCAACCAGAAATGGGAATGGGACTGAAGGAGATTCAGCCCACAAATATCCGACCACCAGCTTCCACCTCTGCAGTCTGCCACCCTGTGCCTGCTCAACGCATCACAGAAACAAGTTTTCAAGGTGAGTATAACAAACGCCAGAGAAAGTTGAAGAATGAGGTCGGCATTCAAAAATGGGGTCAAATCGACAGCTGGGAAGGGGTGTAGAGGCAGGTAGAATTTAGATCCTGAGCCTTTAATAACCACTACCTTCGCTCAGTGCCCTCTGTTTTTAGACTCTACATGAGAACACCTAGGGCTTCCCTGGTGGCGCCGTGGTTAAGAATCCGCCTGCCAATGCAATGCGGGGGACACGGGTTCGAGCCCTGGTCTGCGAAGATCCCACATGCCGTGCAGCAACTAAGCGCATGTGCCACAACGACGGAGCCTGCATTCTAGAGCCCGTGAGCCTCAGCTACCGAAGCCCACGTGCCTACAGCCCATGCTCCGCAACAAGAGAAGCCACCGCGATGAGAAGCCCGCACACCGCAACCAAGAGTAGCCCCCGCTAGCCGCCAACTAGAGAAAGCCCGTGCACAGCAATGAGAGACCCAGTGCAGCCAAAAAAATAAATACGCAGAATAAATAAGTTCAAACAGTAAATAAATACATAAACATAAATTACAAAAAGAAGAACACCTAATGCAGGTGGGAAGGTGGGAGGGCCACTGTAGAGGTCATCTATGCTACATGTACAAGAACCCCGAGAGCACACCAATCGGTACCACACTTTTCACTGCTGTAGCCGATCGTTCCCCCTGTACTGCCACACTGTAGCACTCCCTTCCCTCATCTACTGCTATAGTCTCTTTGGAAGGTGTTTCAGAACTCTTGTTATGAGAGTGCCAGTTGAACTGTCCTCACTTCCTTCATTTATACCAGGATTGAAGACCTTGTGGTCCGAGATCCTGTCCAGAGAGCAAGCAGGCTAAGACTCTGTCTTTGCTGATGTATTTCATCAGAAAGGGCTCTACCCCCTCTCCTAGTTCATGGTGTGACGTGTTCTTGGCCTCTCGGGAGAGTGGGGAGAATGGAAAGGACCCTATATGAGAATATGCTAGGCTTTGTAAAACATTTCAGGTTTTTAAAAATAAGACTCATTTTGTATTGGACTTATAACAGTCCTATGAAATACAAAGCGAGCCGAGAATCAGTGACAGGAAAGGCTCACCAGTAAGAATTACAACAGTCACCGCTTACCTCGTAGCATAGGGCACTGTCCATGATCCTTAAGAAGAGTTAGTAGAAATGCCTTGCCCATCTTGCCCCTGAACCCCTTGAAAGGTACATGACTGCTGTGTTGGTGTTTAGGGGGAGCATCTCACTTACCAGGGACTGACTTCTCCCTTGATCCCTTTGTAGGGATGGAGACCTCCCCCCTGGTGATGAAAAATTCCCTGGGATTGCAACCTCCAAGCCAGACGTTTTGTGTGACACAAAGTCAAGAACTCCCCAAGTCCTGCAGTAGCAGAAACAGCCACATACTTGAGAGTAACCCACCATCTGAACTTGGGGACATTTCAGTGACAGCTCCAGTCCAGAGTGCCAGGCGTCTCCTGGCCCTGCCTCCAGCTCCAAGCCAGGGACAAATAGAGAGTAAGCACGTGGATGATATCAAAACCAAGCTTTCAAAGCCTCTGGATGCCTACCAGATCCCAACAGAGAACCAAGATCCTCCACTACTCCCTTTAGGAATCCCTGATATTCACCAGCCGCTGGCCTGCACCGATCCCCTCAGCCAAGAGGAGCAGCCTGGTTCTGAAAATGCTGATCTGGGAGAGAACAGCCGGAGTCGTCAGGACCTAGGGACACTTGAAAATGGGACTGAACCTAGCAGTGGTCTTGCAGACATTACTACACTGGCGGAGGATATTCACCTTCCCCAGCTCTTTAATCCTTTGAAAGAGCTTGATCAATCCCAAGGTCCCAACGTGATCAAAGCTAAAGACACCAGAGCCATTAAGGTGAATCAGGTGCAGGAAAAG
Source organism: Balaenoptera ricei (assembly GCF_028023285.1). Classification (NCBI taxonomy): domain Eukaryota; kingdom Metazoa; phylum Chordata; class Mammalia; order Artiodactyla; family Balaenopteridae; genus Balaenoptera; species Balaenoptera ricei. Next base: position 35,155,321 of record NC_082651.1, read on the forward strand.
CCAAGTGTCATAAAGGTTCCCTCTGATCAACCCAGGAAGAACAAACAGAAAGCCTCTGAGCCTATCAGTGGCGCTCCCAAGGCCAAAATCCAGCCAAAGAAACCAGAGTGCCTGTTAGGGGGAGAAGTGGTTACCTGCCACGCTGCAGTCAGTGACAGGGCTCCTGTGAACACGGCCAAGCACTCTCAAGGCAAACCTCAGAAAGCTGCATCCAGAAAGATCAGCAAAACTAAGAGCCACGGGCAGGAAAAGACCAAAAGGACCAGAGGGAGAAACAAGGCTGAAGAGAACAAGCAGTCAGGGAACAAAGTCAAGGCAGAAGAGAAGCCAGCAATCCCCCACACGAAGCGAAAGGAACACCAAACTGAGCTTCTCCAACAGAGCTTTCAAAAGCCTCGAACCTCCCTTGGCGTGCGCATGCTGGAGTCTGTGAAGGTTCTTCATGCGCTGGGGAAGAAGAATGAGACGAAAACTGGGCTCTCTTCCTGTCGGCTCTTGGGAAAGTCAAGCAACCCCAAAGACCCCCAGCCACCCCCAGCTATCCAGCCATGGCGGCATACCCCACGTGAGGGGAAGGGTCCTGAGAAAACGCAAGTCCAAGCCCAGAAACCAGACAGCAGTGCTGAAACAGAGTGTCCATCTCCAGCCCAGTATGAGCGGCCTCCTCCTGGGAAGGTCAAGTTGATACCTCTGCCTTTTTCTGCCTGGGACAAGCCTCAAGCTCGACCCGCTCCTCGGAGGCCACAGTCTCTGGCCTCACATCGGCCTGCTGGGGCTTACCGTGCCCAGCCTGGTTCTACTGACTCAGCTCAACCTGCTGCAGTCAATTCATCCCAGCCAGCTCCTGCCTCTTTGCCAGGCCCCGCCAAACCAGCTCAGCCAACTGTGACCAACCCAACCCAACCGGCTTGGACCAACCACACCCAGCCTCGTGTCCCTCAGTCTGCTGCTCCTAGGCCTGCACCCTCCAAAACTTCATCTGGCCCTCCTCTCCAGCGGGAGCCTGTTCCCCCTGCTGTGAATAAGCGCCAGGCCCCACCCAAGCTCCAAACCCAATTTCTACTCCAAGACTTCAGCAAGCAACGAGTTCCATGGAGGGAACCCAACGTGCCTGAGCCAGTCATGTCAAAGCCCATCGAACAAGAGCAGAGGCCAGAGCGAGAGGCCATGAAGAGGCGGGCTCAACAACAACGGGAGAATGCTGCCAGATACACCTCTTCGGGCAAGCTGCAATTTTTCACCGAGAGGGAAAACGAAATGGAAATTGCCGACTACTACGGATACGTCAAGTGAGAGCTGCTAGGATTCTTGGTGCCACCTTGGCTACCAGCTGTTCTTCCATACACAGGTAAGACAGGTATAGAACTGAATAAGTAAATGGAATACAATTAATAGACGAGTAACAAACCTTTCGAATTTTCAGATGCTGCTAACTGGGGCGTGAGAAAGGAAGGACTGAAAGTTGGATGGGAGAATGAAGGAAAGGGGTAAAAACTGAGCAAAGAGGAAGGAACTTGGCCCAGGGCTAGGAAGGCCAAAAGAGACGTATGGATTTAGGAAAGGAAGCAGGAGTGAGGATGAAATGGCAGAAGTAAAAAGCAGGGTCAGAGGTCTGGGTTGAAAGAACACAATTGGAGTAGAGTTGAAGGTGACAGAAGAGGAGTCTAGGTTTACTAGGAGAAATAGAAAAAGTCTCTCGGGGACGCTGGCCTTAAGTCTCACAACCACCAGATAGGTATTTCAGAAAACAAGAGGTTCAGGACACATCTCTGAAAGGTCTGAGTCGCCTTATTCAGGTGTGACTGTAGTGGGGGAATAGGGAAATCTACCAGAGAAGTGGCTAGGGCTCAGAGTTATCCTAGGGGCAGCTGACGACAGGGGCAGAGCCAAGGGAACTGCTGGATCAGGAGGCCCACGAACAAATCAGGGGCATAGCCGCCTGTCACTTCCCTGCCAGGAAGGAAGCCAGGTATATTACTATAACCAAGGCACACTGGGGTCTTTACTGTATGGAGAACTTGGCTCCTGCCCGCAATCCTACGGCTCTGCGTCACACACAGGAAGTAGGGCCTCTGGGCAACCAGAAATGGGAATGGGACTGAAGGAGATTCAGCCCACAAATATCCGACCACCAGCTTCCACCTCTGCAATCTGCCACCCTGTGTCTGCTCAACGCATCACAGAAACAAGTTTTCAAGGTGAGTATACAGACGGCAGAGAAAAGTTGAACAATGAGGTCAGCATTGAAAAATGGGGTCAAATCGACAGCTGGGAAGGGGTGTAGAGACAGGTAGAATTTAGATCCTGAGCCTTTAATAACCACTACCTTCTCTCAGTGCTCTCTGTTTTTAGACTCTATATGAGAACACCTAGGGCTTCCCTGGTGGCGCCTGCCAATGCAGGGGACACGGGTTCGAGCCCTGGTCTGCGAAGATCCCACATGCCGTGCAGCAACTAAGCGCATGTGCCACAACGACGGAGCCTGCATTCTAGAGCCCGTGAGCCTCAACTACCGAAGCCCACGTGCCTACAGCCCATGCTCCGCAACAAGAGAAGCCACCGCGATGAGATGCCCGCACACCGCAACCAAGAGTAGCCCCCGCTAGCCGCCAACTAGAGAAAGCCCGTGCACAGCAATGAGAGACCCAGTGCGGCCAAAAAAATAAATACGTAGAATAAATAAGTTCAAACAGTAAATAAATACATAAACATAAATTACAAAAAAAAAGAACACCTAATGCAGGTGGGAAGGTGGGAGGGCCACTGTAGAGGTCATCTATGCTACATGTACAAGAACCCCGAGAGCACACCAATCGGTACCACACTTTTCACTGCTGTAGCCGATCATTCCCCCGGTACTGCCACACTGTAGCACTCCCTTCCCTCATCTACTGCTATAGTCTCTTTGGAAGGTGTTTCAGAACTCTTGTTATGAGAGTGCCAGTTGAACTGTCCTCACTTCCTTCATTTACACCAGGAGTGAAGACCTTGTGGTCCGAGATCCTGTCCAGAGAGCAAGCAGGCTAAGACTCTGTCTTTGTTGATGTATTTCATCAGAAAGGGCTCTACCCCCTCTCCTAGTTCATGGTGTGAAGTGTTCTTGGCCTCTCGGGAAAGTGGGGAGAATGGAAAGGACCCTATATGAGAATGCTAGGCTCTGTAAAACATTTCAGGTTTTTAAAAATAAGACTCATTTTGTATTGGACTGACAACAGTCCTATGAAATACAAAGAAAGCCGAGAATCAGTGACAGGAAAGGATCACCAGTAAGAACTACAACAGTCACCGCTTACCTCGTAGCACAGGGCACTGTCCGTGATCCTTAAGAAGAGTTAGTAGAAATGCCTTGCCCATCTTGCCCCTGAACCCCTTGAAAGGTACACGACTGCTGTGTTGGTGTTTAGCGGGAGCATCTCACTTACCAGGGACTGACTTCTCCCTTGATTCCTCTGTAGTGATGGAGACTTCCCCGCTGATGAAAAATTCCCTGGGATTGCAACCTCCAAGCCAGACAGCTTTCCTATGGAATGACAGAGAACTTGTCAAGGTGAAACACCAGTCTGCGGGAGAAAGGGAAGAAGAGAATGATGGAAATCGTTTCTGGGAAACTATTTTTACATTATGTGTTGTTTGTTCCCGGTAAATAAACTGAAATCTTCTTAACAGTAAAACAAAATCGAAACCACTAAAGCCAATAATACAGGAGTATAACGTTCGAAAAAAATTTCTTTGGCTGCGCAGCATGTGGGATCTTAGCTCCCCAACCAGGGATTGAACCCACGCCTGCTGCATTGCAAGCGCAGAGTCTTCACCACGGGACCACCGGGGAAGTCCCAGGACTATCACTTTTAAAGGAGAAGGTACAAACCCCTCGGTTCTATGAACTGGAGATTTTTAGTAAGAAGTCAATATATTTGTTGTTAGGCACATTTTATGTTAGGCTGTCTCCCTGCACAGGATGCAGGCGCCTTGAGAATGGAAGTCATATCCCTCTATAGTACGTCCCTCTTCTTTCTGCTTTGCAGTTTGCTGCTCCACTTGTTCAACCCCACCTAGTAATAACCTATACTTCCCTTGTTCCTGTTTTCCCATCTGGAAAACAGACAAAAGGCCACCAAACAACGCAAAGGTCTCAACAAATAAGGGATATCCAAAACCAGAGATGGCCAGAACTTCTGTACCCCTGATGAAATAGTCCTCATACAAAACCTGATAATCAAATTCCTTAATGCTAGGAATCACAGTGAAAAATAGTATCTGAACTGACTTCTGTCAGATGAGTGAGAACTAAGGTTAATTCAGTGTATCTGAAGCATAGAAAGTGAGGGCAAAAGTGGCACAAGATGGGACTAGAGAAGCAGAGAGGATTCTAGACCACGCAGAGTCTTAAAGGCCAACAGTGTGTTTTCTATTCTCAAAACAATGTTTGTGAGCGATGTTTATGAGCAACGTTCCAACTTGCTTTGAAGGTTTCTTGTGTGAAGAGTGGATTGGAAGGAAACAAGATATATGGACACTAGTTAGGACCTAATCGCAACAGACAGGCAAGTTCAGTATTAGGAAGTTGAGGAAGAGCTGGCTGACAGATTCCAAAGAAATTCAGGAGATGAACTGAAGCGGGCTTAATGGGGTAGGAGATGGAGGAAAGGAAGGTCTTAGGGAATTCAAGGGTTTACTGCACACATGAGCAAAGTCTCAAAATTAATCATTTGAACGTACAGAGGCGGATCTCCCAAATGACACCGGTTAGGAAGCAACGGTACGCCCTTTAGAATTCCTAGAGACAACACAAATCAACTGTTTCGATGGAAAATTCGGCGGGACTCTTGATTTCCATGGGAATACAGAGAAAAGAGACACTGATCTGGCTTGCAGGTATATTTAGGAAGTTGTTAGCCGGACATCACCTACTAGTATCATGTAAGTAGGCCGTCCGAAGTAGGAAGCTTAGGGGAAAAACCTGGAGGAAAACTTAAAAGCTGAAGCCACACCTCTACACTACACCACCTTTCACAATTTCTTCTCAGATAAGCATCATCCCCATCAGTGAAGAAACTCGTACCTCATAATAGGAAAAACAGGCCTAAAGATTCAATGTGTGTCTTGGGGGGTCCCATCTATGCGATATCTTCCTGGGACCAGAAAAGGCCCCAGGAAGATCAATCTCTGCACCCCTGAAAGCTTACCACCAAGGAAAATGACTAGGTCCATAGATTTCCTCCCTCAAACCAGCTTACCTCACACATAGATCATTAGCAACTCCGCCCTTACTCACATTATCACAGTCACAAGAGTGGTTAGGGAGAAAAGCACTGACCAGGGGAACTAAAACAGAGGCAATCCAGGCCAAGCTGGGCTGGTGGCAGATATCTGCTCCTTACGCTCGGGTGCATAATGCGACTCACCACAGTGCCTTTTTCATAGACCCTTTTGAACGTTTCTCCACAGAATCCAACAGCTCAAGTTAGCTCATGACGCTTCAAGGTCAACAGTCGTCAAGAGAAAAACATGCAATATGTCTTACAATGTTGGATTCCTTACAAACAGGACAAGGAGATAACCATGTAGACAAAACCAGAGCATTTGAAAACATCTGTATTCTACAAACACACCAGTGAATGCTATAAATAAGGTACTATGACATAAAACAAAATGAAAACTAGATGTGAGACTGTTCTCTTCAGTGTACAGACTTCATGGCAGTTGCTGCACACTATCTAGCTACTTAGATCTTTAACTCTCTGTTCTGTTAATACCAAATGAGGCCCAAGTGTGTCAACCTGTTTCCCACAGAAACCAAAAAGTCTACATGCATCTCTTTTCTCCTGTGCCCTTTTCACCTTACCTGCTCCCAATTCTCCACCAACGTCCTCCTCTTTCTCTAATTATTCTCCTCTTCATTTTGCTTGGCCTTGCCCCCAAGCATGCAAGACAGAGAGTCCTAGAGGTCCAAGATTCTAGAGTGGCTGTTTGCAAGGCGGAGGAGATTACAGTAACTGCCACACTGTATATACTTCTGTGCAAAGAAAAAGGGACAGTGTTCAGAATGTCTCTCACATATAACAAGAGCTGGAGATGGCAGGATACCTGTGTGGCCCAAGGAACTAGAGCTAGCAAATTACGGGCCAAACAATTGCAACCAAAGGCTGGAAGAGGAAAGGTCTGCAACCAGCTCTGTCTCCTAGCTCTCTGGTATTTGCTGCCAACGGGCAGAGTCTATTTCGTGAGGCATCAAGCACTGAAAAGAAGACTCCTGCTGCTGGAAGTTGACAGGAAGTAACGTCCAATGCAAGATCAAGGCTTGTCCTCGAAGCAATGCCCATAATGGAAGAAAAAAAAACAAGAGAAAGCGGAAGAGAAATGTTAAGTCGCAAGTCCAACCTGGCCCCCAGCCTAGCCCAGCCCAAGGAAGGTAGGAGTCAAGGAGAAGAAACTAAAAGAGAAGAGCCTTGGACCACAACATTCTCCACAAGGTACACTCAACAAACTTCACCCTACTCTTGAACCAAGTTACAAAGAGAGCTTCTTAATCCCTACTTTGGCTCCTTAAAAGCTGCTATCAGTTCACTCATTAGACACATATGATTTCAGAACAACTGTAATAGTTCAAACTAGATGGCTCTTTCCTTCCTAAGGATTATTAATTAAATAAGATCTATATAGCTCTAAGTATATGATACATAAAATAGAATACTCTGTAGAATGTAAGTAACTCTTAGTTCAGTGTATTAATGAACGTCTGTAAGAAATGCTGCAATGATTTCCCTAATGGAAGAGCCTGGGGGAGGTAAATCTGTCTTCTAGGATTTCCTCCCCAGAGCTCAGAAACTCAGGTGTTGTTTTAGCTCTCCTACACTCTCTTCACCCAAGCCCGCCTTCCTGTTGGGGATCGGACCTCCCTATTGGCTCTCTCATACCTTTCAACTGCCTGCTTTGTGACATCACTCTCCTACCAAACCTACTACCACTTGGTAGAGTCTTGGGGTTTCCGTGGAGCTGTCTGGACCAGTAACCAGTGACCTCTGTACTGGACACGTGCGCCGTTCAGCTGCAGCCACTCAGACATCCTCTAGTGTTGTCTCCTCATCCCTTGTACCTGCAGTGGATGCTTCCTCTTCTCTGACCATGTCAGGTAAGAAAAGAAACTTTGGAAAGTTTTGCGTTCGATTTCTTTTGCCCCTAAATTGAGTAGGAGATTCAAAATAGCATGGAATAATGAGGGAAAGTATTGAACTACAAGTCTGGAGACCTAATTTCACTTTTGACTTTGACGTTTACTATCTGTGTGACTTTGGACAAATCACTGGCTGTCTCACAAAGCCTGTTGCTTTCCTTAACTGTTACGTTAGGATACCACATTGGGTTGATCACTCTGATCCCCTTCTTTTCCAGTACTGAGCCTTAAAGGGTACCCATGTAGAAAACGAAATCAGACACTTCTCAAGAGTGTTTCAACAGAAACATAGAAAAGCCAGGGGACATAGAAAACTAGCAATATATACCAAGATGTTTCATCTCTAATGGTCTCCCTCCACTAGGATTTCGACTAGTTGAAAAGAGAGAATAGGGAGAGAGGATGGAGAGTACTGGGCTCTACAGGGAGGCACAGAGTCGAGCGTAAGGAAGTTTAGGATGGTTTTCATTAGCACAGGCCAACAGGCACCAAGAGATGGGAGAAAATGTAAGAATGAAGAGGGAAAGCATAGAGGAGCTCTCAAGAAAAACGGAGTTTGCAATGGAATGCTGATGGGAACCAAAGATTTTCAATTAAAGCAGAAACAGCACAGAGGGAAACCTGCTCAGAGCGGGGCAAAACCAAGTTGATGGTAGCAAACCCTTACATTAACAGACTAAGAAGGAAAGTAAGGCCAGAACAGGGGATCACCAGGAAAGGCAGCTTATCAGAAAAGTCATACTCCATTTTCTTTCTTTTATTGCCTCTCTGAATACAGTTGGCCACTTGACAGTTTTGAATATAAACGTTTTAGAAACACGTTTTAGAAATGATGCCTCCTATAAACAAGCAACCACAGTGGTTATCTAGGGGGCTGCTTTTCAGTGTTTTATTCTTTCTAATTTTTAAACTAGGTAGACATTTCGCCAATTCAACATTTTAAGTGATATCTTCTAAATTGAATCAGAAGGACTATTTTCCTTTGTGTGATATGTAGGTTCTAAGGCAAGGCTGCTGTTCATTTTTACAGTTATTTCCTTCCTAACACAGAGAGCACATTGATCAACAGCCATCGTTCGCTTGTAGATCTTAGCTACCGAAGAAGAAGAAGAAGAAGAAGAAAAAGTCAAGCCCCACATCTCTAATTCCCCCCCACTTAGGGAATTCCCTGGCGGTCCAGTGCTTAGGACTCGGTGCTTTCACGGCCAGGGCCACGCGGCGCGGCCAAAGAAACAAAACAAACAAACATCCACGTTTATCGAAAACCATATTGTGGAGTCCTGTGGATTTTCTTACATTTGAAAATCTTTTTTAATGGGATTCTAGGCATGATGGTTTTTTGAGGTTTTGGGATGCCATCTTCTTGGATGCTGAAGATGATTCTAATCTAAGTTCTAGGATAAATCCAAAAACCTTCCTGATACATTTTAAGCTTCCTTTCTGCTTATTATATAAGCTATATTCATTGAAATATATATTTCTCCTAGGCTTAATACCTCTTACTTGCTGGGTAAAAATATGAAGGAGCACAATAATGAAACTCTTTTACACTTATTATTTTGCCGTCTGCTTCGTACCGGTTTTCATTGAAATACTTGTCTATGTGTGTTGTGGCTACCTATACATGCACATTTATTGCATTCTGTTGCTTGTTATGCATTTTTTACTGACATACCTTCTCTGTCTGTATGCATTGGCTAGGAATTCATTCACCTCTATCACCTCCATCGTGTTTTCTGGTTAATAGTATTCACTAAAATAGAGTGGGCAAAATTCACTTTCATAATGTTGCATGGATGGTACAGAATGCCATTTGTTAGTAAATTCATTAGGCTTCGATACTTGCCACATACCCCAGTTTTCATTAATATCTATGGATTTCTTTTTCGTTAACGTAATATGCTTGTCATGATTTTTCTTTGTCTTTCTAGAACTTATTGTATCTTCCTCCATATAAACCATACGCAATAGATCAGCTTATTCATCTATTAATTATTACTGCTATTATTATTGGTGGTGGTGTTATAACCACTTTATAGATGAGTAATCTGAAGGAATCAGATAACTTTTCCCTTTCCAAAAGCACTTAAGAAATCCACTTTCGGGTAATCATTTTGAGGTAGGATGAGAAACCAGGCTTGAAGAGGGCAAAAATGACTCTTTCAATTCACCAGTTGGACTGAGCTGTACGTCACCTCTAGGTAATAGCGTGGGAACTGCACAAGCAAAGGGAGACACTGAAGACGACAATGGTAATAGCCGTACTGTTTTCTAATGGACAAAAAAAATGCCTATATTATAAGTTCTGTTTCTCCTGCTTTCTGGCAGTATCATGCTCAGAGTGGAGTCCTGGCAAGGAAGTCAGGATACTTAGGTTCTGAAACCTGGTAATGATACTAACATAATGAGAGAACTTGAACAAGTCAACCCGACCTCTCTGAGCCTCAGTTTCCTTACTCACGAAATGAGACTGAGAACATCGAAGTTCTCTAAGGGCCTCCTAGTTCTAAAATGCTTCCAGTCTAGGAAATAGCATAGAAGTCAATACGAGTGCAGGCTGAAGGGAAAGACAGGGCAGGGAGAAGGTTGCTTCCAGCCTAGAGAACAATCTCTGAACCACACCACTTGGCTCTTCTGCCCGTCTGTGCCCAAGATTGGGAGCACAGGCAGTTAATAGAGAAGAGTGGAAAACTGCTCAGTCCTTACAGCCATCATTAACTGTCTGATTTTGGGTTTCTCAGGAAGTAGTGATAGTAGAGGTGTCCTGATAGCAAGAACCTTCAGATGATGCCGTTCCTCAAACGTAGTGAGAATTTCTCAACCTCCCTGAGTTTTTCATGACCCTCTTGTTCTTACAGAAAATTTCCAACATCCATCTCTACGTGGAACTCTAAATTCTCTGCAGCATTCTCCTCCTGTGGTGAGCAATGCAACTTCCCTAACACGAAGCGTCTGCAACTTCTCCAGAGTCTCTGCCCCTGCCGTCAGTTCGGCATCGGCTACTGGTACCCCTTTCCAGACACTCATGGGTAGTGCCTACCTTTACCAACATTCTAGCACGACTATGTTATCTGGAGTTACGGACCACAGCCAGATCTCCACTTCAGCTGCTTCCTATCCAGGTGTTCTTGAGTGGGACATCACAGCAAGCACTGAAAAGAATTCTTCTTCACTCGGAGACTTTACTCTGGCACTCACTGACCGCCACACAGCTGCCTCCTCCATGTTTCTGGCAGCCCAGTATGATAAAACTTCAGACGCCAAGAACATGGTCCCTCTACATCCATCGCTTTCTGCCAGCCTTGCTCAGGGAACACCATCTCAGATTCCAAATCAGGGGCAGAGCCGCCTGTCACTTCCCTGCCAGGAAGGAAGCCAGGTATATTACTATAACCAAGGCACACTGGGGTCTTTACTGTATGGAGAACTTGGCTCCTGCCCGCAATCCTACGGCTCGGCGTCATACACAGGAAGTCGGGCCTCTGGGCAACCAGAAATGGGAATGGGACTGAAGGAGATTCAGCCCACAAATATCCGACCACCAGCTTCCACCTCTGCAGTCTGCCACCCTGTGCCTGCTCAACGCATCACAGAAACAAGTTTTCAAGGTGAGTATAACAAACGCCAGAGAAAGTTGAAGAATGAGGTCGGCATTCAAAAATGGGGTCAAATCGACAGCTGGGAAGGGGTGTAGAGGCAGGTAGAATTTAGATCCTGAGCCTTTAATAACCACTACCTTCGCTCAGTGCCCTCTGTTTTTAGACTCTACATGAGAACACCTAGGGCTTCCCTGGTGGCGCCGTGGTTAAGAATCCGCCTGCCAATGCAATGCGGGGGACACGGGTTCGAGCCCTGGTCTGCGAAGATCCCACATGCCGTGCAGCAACTAAGCGCATGTGCCACAACGACGGAGCCTGCATTCTAGAGCCCGTGAGCCTCAGCTACCGAAGCCCACGTGCCTACAGCCCATGCTCCGCAACAAGAGAAGCCACCGCGATGAGAAGCCCGCACACCGCAACCAAGAGTAGCCCCCGCTAGCCGCCAACTAGAGAAAGCCCGTGCACAGCAATGAGAGACCCAGTGCAGCCAAAAAAATAAATACGCAGAATAAATAAGTTCAAACAGTAAATAAATACATAAACATAAATTATAAAAAGAAGAACACCTAATGCAGGTGGGAAGGTGGGAGGGCCACTGTAGAGGTCATCTATGCTACATGTACAAGAACCCCGAGAGCACACCAATCGGTACCACACTTTTCACTGCTGTAGCCGATCGTTCCCCCTGTACTGCCACACTGTAGCACTCCCTTCCCTCATCTACTGCTATAGTCTCTTTGGAAGGTGTTTCAGAACTCTTGTTATGAGAGTGCCAGTTGAACTGTCCTCACTTCCTTCATTTATACCAGGATTGAAGACCTTGTGGTCCGAGATCCTGTCCAGAGAGCAAGCAGGCTAAGACTCTGTCTTTGCTGATGTATTTCATCAGAAAGGGCTCTACCCCCTCTCCTAGTTCATGGTGTGACGTGTTCTTGGCCTCTCGGGAGAGTGGGGAGAATGGAAAGGACCCTATATGAGAATATGCTAGGCTTTGTAAAACATTTCAGGTTTTTAAAAATAAGACTCATTTTGTATTGGACTTATAACAGTCCTATGAAATACAAAGCGAGCCGAGAATCAGTGACAGGAAAGGCTCACCAGTAAGAATTACAACAGTCACCGCTTACCTCGTAGCATAGGGCACTGTCCATGATCCTTAAGAAGAGTTAGTAGAAATGCCTTGCCCATCTTGCCCCTGAACCCCTTGAAAGGTACATGACTGCTGTGTTGGTGTTTAGGGGGAGCATCTCACTTACCAGGGACTGACTTCTCCCTTGATCCCTTTGTAGGGATGGAGACCTCCCCCCTGGTGATGAAAAATTCCCTGGGATTGCAACCTCCAAGCCAGACGTTTTGTGTGACACAAAGTCAAGAACTCCCCAAGTCCTGCAGTAGCAGAAACAGCCACATACTTGAGAGTAACCCACCATCTGAACTTGGGGACATTTCAGTGACAGCTCCAGTCCAGAGTGCCAGGCGTCTCCTGGCCCTGCCTCCAGCTCCAAGCCAGGGACAAATAGAGAGTAAGCACGTGGATGATATCAAAACCAAGCTTTCAAAGCCTCTGGATGCCTACCAGATCCCAACAGAGAACCAAGATCCTCCACTACTCCCTTTAGGAATCCCTGATATTCACCAGCCGCTGGCCTGCACCGATCCCCTCAGCCAAGAGGAGCAGCCTGGTTCTGAAAATGCTGATCTGGGAGAGAACAGCCGGAGTCGTCAGGACCTAGGGACACTTGAAAATGGGACTGAACCTAGCAGTGGTCTTGCAGACATTACTACACTGGCGGAGGATATTCACCTTCCCCAGCTCTTTAATCCTTTGAAAGAGCTTGATCAATCCCAAGGTCCCAACGTGATCAAAGCTAAAGACACCAGAGCCATTAAGGTGAATCAGGTGCAGGAAAAGCCAAGTGTCATAAAGGTTCCCTCTGATCAACCCAGGAAGAACAAACAGAAAGCCTCTGAGCCTATCAGCGGCGCTCCCAAGGCCAAAATCCAGCCAAAGAAACCAGAGTGCCTGTTAGGGGGAGAAGTGGTTACCTGCCACGCTGCAGTCAGTGACAGGGCTCCTGTGAACACGGCCAAGCACTCTCAAGGCAAACCTCAGAAAGCTGCATCCAGAAAGATCAGCAAAACTAAGAGCCACGGGCAGGAAAAGACCAAAAGGACCAGAGGGAGAAACAAGGCTGAAGAGAACAAGCAGTCAGGGAACAAAGTCAAGGCAGAAGAGAAGCCAGCAATCCCCCACACGAAGCGAAAGGAACACCAAACTGAGCTTCTCCAACAGAGCTTTCAAAAGCCTCGAACCTCCCTTGGCGTGCGCATGCTGGAGTCTGTGAAGGTTCTTCATGCGCTGGGGAAGAAGAATGAGACGAAAACTGGGCTCTCTTCCTGTCGGCTCTTGGGAAAGTCAAGCAACCCCAAAGACCCCCAGCCACCCCCAGCTATCCAGCCATGGCGGCATACCCCACGTGAGGGGAAGGGTCCTGAGAAAACGCAAGTCCAAGCCCAGAAACCAGACAGCAGTGCTGAAACAGAGTGTCCATCTCCAGCCCAGTATGAGCGGCCTCCTCCTGGGAAGGTCAAGTTGATACCTCTGCCTTTTTCTGCCTGGGACAAGCCTCAAGCTCGACCCGCTCCTCGGAGGCCACAGTCTCTGGCCTCACATCGGCCTGCTGGGGCTTACCGTGCCCAGCCTGGTTCTACTGACTCAGCTCAACCTGCTGCAGTCAATTCATCCCAGCCAGCTCCTGCCTCTTTGCCAGGCCCCGCCAAACCAGCTCAGCCAACTGTGACCAACCCAACCCAACCGGCTTGGACCAACCACACCCAGCCTCGTGTCCCTCAGTCTGCTGCTCCTAGGCCTGCACCCTCCAAAACTTCATCTGGCCCTCCTCTCCAGCGGGAGCCTGTTCCCCCTGCTGTGAATAAGCGCCAGGCCCCACCCAAGCTCCAAACCCAATTTCTACTCCAAGACTTCAGCAAGCAACGAGTTCCATGGAGGGAACCCAACGTGCCTGAGCCAGTCATGTCAAAGCCCATCGAACAAGAGCAGAGGCCAGAGCGAGAGGCCATGAAGAGGCGGGCTCAACAACAACGGGAGAATGCTGCCAGATACACCTCTTCGGGCAAGCTGCAATTTTTCACCGAGAGGGAAAACGAAATGGAAATTGCCGACTACTACGGATACGTCAAGTGAGAGCTGCTAGGATTCTTGGTGCCACCTTGGCTACCAGCTGTTCTTCCATACACAGGTAAGACAGGTATAGAACTGAATAAGTAAATGGAATACAATTAATAGACGAGTAACAAACCTTTCGAATTTTCAGATGCTGCTAACTGGGGCGTGAGAAAGGAAGGACTGAAAGTTGGATGGGAGAATGAAGGAAAGGGGTAAAAACTGAGCAAAGAGGAAGGAACTTGGCCCAGGGCTAGGAAGGCCAAAAGAGACGTATGGATTTAGGAAAGGAAGCAGGAGTGAGGATGAAATGGCAGAAGTAAAAAGCAGGGTCAGAGGTCTGGGTTGAAAGAACACAATTGGAGTAGAGTTGAAGGTGACAGAAGAGGAGTCTAGGTTTACTAGGAGAAATAGAAAAAGTCTCTCGGGGACGCTGGCCTTAAGTCTCACAACCACCAGATAGGTATTTCAGAAAACAAGAGGTTCAGGACACATCTCTGAAAGGTCTGAGTCGCCTTATTCAGGTGTGACTGTAGTGGGGGAATAGGGAAATCTACCAGAGAAGTGGCTAGGGCTCAGAGTTATCCTAGGGGCAGCTGACGACAGGGGCAGAGCCAAGGGAACTGCTGGATCAGGAGGCCCACGAACAAATCAGGGGCAGAGCCGCCTGTCACTTCCCTGCCAGGAAGGAAGCCAGGTATATTACTATAACCAAGGCACACTGGGGTCTTTACTGTATGGAGAACTTGGCTCCTGCCCGCAATCCTACGGCTCTGCGTCACACACAGGAAGTAGGGCCTCTGGGCAACCAGAAATGGGAATGGGACTGAAGGAGATTCAGCCCACAAATATCCGACCACCAGCTTCCACCTCTGCAATCTGCCACCCTGTGTCTGCTCAACGCATCACAGAAACAAGTTTTCAAGGTGAGTATACAGACGGCAGAGAAAAGTTGAACAATGAGGTCAGCATTCAAAAATGGGGTCAAATCGACAGCTGGGAAGGGGTGTAGAGACAGGTAGAATTTAGATCCTGAGCCTTTAATAACCACTACCTTCTCTCAGTGCTCTCTGTTTTTAGACTCTATATGAGAACACCTAGGGCTTCCCTGGTGGCGCCTGCCAATGCAGGGGACACGGGTTCGAGCCCTGGTCTGCGAAGATCCCACATGCCGTGCAGCAACTAAGCGCATGTGCCACAACGACGGAGCCTGCATTCTAGAGCCCGTGAGCCTCAACTACCGAAGCCCACGTGCCTACAGCCCATGCTCCGCAACAAGAGAAGCCACCGCGATGAGATGCCCGCACACCGCAACCAAGAGTAGCCCCCGCTAGCCGCCAACTAGAGAAAGCCCGTGCACAGCAATGAGAGACCCAGTGCGGCCAAAAAAATAAATACGTAGAATAAATAAGTTCAAACAGTAAATAAATACATAAACATAAATTACAAAAAAAAAGAACACCTAATGCAGGTGGGAAGGTGGGAGGGCCACTGTAGAGGTCATCTATGCTACATGTACAAGAACCCCGAGAGCACACCAATCGGTACCACACTTTTCACTGCTGTAGCCGATCATTCCCCTGGTACTGCCACACTGTAGCACTCCCTTCCCTCATCTACTGCTATAGTCTCTTTGGAAGGTGTTTCAGAACTCTTGTTATGAGAGTGCCAGTTGAACTGTCCTCACTTCCTTCATTTACACCAGGAGTGAAGACCTTGTGGTCCGAGATCCTGTCCAGAGAGCAAGCAGGCTAAGACTCTGTCTTTGTTGATGTATTTCATCAGAAAGGGCTCTACCCCCTCTCCTAGTTCATGGTGTGACGTGTTCTTGGCCTCTCGGGAAAGTGGGGAGAATGGAAAGGACCCTATATGAGAATGCTAGGCTCTGTAAAACATTTCAGGTTTTTAAAAATAAGACTCATTTTGTATTGGACTGACAACAGTCCTATGAAATACAAAGAAAGCCGAGAATCAGTGACAGGAAAGGATCACCAGTAAGAACTACAACAGTCACCGCTTACCTCGTAGCACAGGGCACTGTCCGTGATCCTTAAGAAGAGTTAGTAGAAATGCCTTGCCCATCTTGCCCCTGAACCCCTTGAAAGGTACACGACTGCTGTGTTGGTGTTTAGGGGGAGCATCTCACTTACCAGGGACTGACTTCTCCCTTGATTCCTCTGTAGTGATGGAGACTTCCCCGCTGATGAAAAATTCCCTGGGATTGCAACCTCCAAGCCAGACAGCTTTCCTATGGAATGACAGAGAACTTGTCAAGGTGAAACACCAGTCTGCGGGAGAAAGGGAAGAAGAGAATGATGGAAATCGTTTCTGGGAAACTATTTTTACATTATGTGTTGTTTGTTCCCGGTAAATAAACTGAAATCTTCTTAACAGTAAAACAAAATCGAAACCACTAAAGCCAATAATACAGGAGTATAACGTTCGAAAAAAATTTCTTTGGCTGCGCAGCATGTGGGATCTTAGCTCCCCAACCAGGGATTGAACCCACGCCTGCTGCATTGCAAGCGCAGAGTCTTCACCACGGGACCACCGGGGAAGTCCCAGGACTATCACTTTTAAAGGAGAAGGTACAAACCCCTCGGTTCTATGAACTGGAGATTTTTAGTAAGAAGTCAATATATTTGTTGTTAGGCACATTTTATGTTAGGCTGTCTCCCTGCACAGGATGCAGGCGCCTTGAGAATGGAAGTCATATCCCTCTATAGTACGTCCCTCTTCTTTCTGCTTTGCAGTTTGCTGCTCCACTTGTTCAACCCCACCTAGTAATAACCTATACTTCCCTTGTTCCTGTTTTCCCATCTGGAAAACAGACAAAAGGCCACCAAACAACGCAAAGGTCTCAACAAATAAGGGATATCCAAAACCAGAGATGGCCAGAACTTCTGTACCCCTGATGAAATAGTCCTCATACAAAACCTGATAATCAAATTCCTTAATGCTAGGAATCACAGTGAAAAATAGTATCTGAACTGACTTCTGTCAGATGAGTGAGAACTAAGGTTAATTCAGTGTATCTGAAGCATAGAAAGTGAGGGCAAAAGTGGCACAAGATGGGACTAGAGAAGCAGAGAGGATTCTAGACCACGCAGAGTCTTAAAGGCCAACAGTGTGTTTTCTATTCTCAAAACAATGTTTGTGAGCGATGTTTATGAGCACCGTTCCAACTTGCTTTGAAGGTTTCTTGTGTGAAGAGTGGATTGGAAGGAAACAAGATATATGGACACTAGTTAGGACCTAATCGCAACAGACAGGCAAGTTCAGTATTAGGAAGTTGAGGAAGAGCTGGCTGACAGATTCCAAAGAAATTCAGGAGATGAACTGAAGCGGGCTTAATGGGGTAGGAGATGGAGGAAAGGAAGGTCTTAGGGAATTCAAGGGTTTACTGCACACATGAGCAAAGTCTCAAAATTAATCATTTGAACGTACAGAGGCGGATCTCCCAAATGACACCGGTTAGGAAGCAACGGTACGCCCTTTAGAATTCCTAGAGACAACACAAATCAACTGTTTCGATGGAAAATTCGGCGGGACTCTTGATTTCCATGGGAATACAGAGAAAAGAGACACTGATCTGGCTTGCAGGTATATTTAGGAAGTTGTTAGCCGGACATCACCTACTAGTATCATGTAAGTAGGCCGTCCGAAGTAGGAAGCTTAGGGGAAAAACCTGGAGGAAAACTTAAAAGCTGAAGCCACACCTCTACACTACACCACCTTTCACAATTTCTTCTCAGATAAGCATCATCCCCATCAGTGAAGAAACTCGTACCTCATAATAGGAAAAACAGGCCTAAAGATTCAATGTGTGTCTTGGGGGGTCCCATCTATGCGATATCTTCCTGGGACCAGAAAAGGCCCCAGGAAGATCAATCTCTGCACCCCTGAAAGCTTACCACCAAGGAAAATGACTAGGTCCATAGATTTCCTCCCTCAAACCAGCTTACCTCACACATAGATCATTAGCAACTCCGCCCTTACTCACATTATCACAGTCACAAGAGTGGTTAGGGAGAAAAGCACTGACCAGGGGAACTAAAACAGAGGCAATCCAGGCCAAGCTGGGCTGGTGGCAGATATCTGCTCCTTACGCTCGGGTGCATAATGCGACTCACCACAGTGCCTTTTTCATAGACCCTTTTGAACGTTTCTCCACAGAATCCAACAGCTCAAGTTAGCTCATGACGCTTCAAGGTCAACAGTCGTCAAGAGAAAAACATGCAATATGTCTTACAATGTTGGATTCCTTACAAACAGGACAAGGAGATAACCATGTAGACAAAACCAGAGCATTTGAAAACATCTGTATTCTACAAACACACCAGTGAATGCTATAAATAAGGTACTATGACATAAAACAAAATGAAAACTAGATGTGAGACTGTTCTCTTCAGTGTACAGACTTCATGGCAGTTGCTGCACACTATCTAGCTACTTAGATCTTTAACTCTCTGTTCTGTTAATACCAAATGAGGCCCAAGTGTGTCAACCTGTTTCCCACAGAAACCAAAAAGTCTACATGCATCTCTTTTCTCCTGTGCCCTTTTCACCTTACCTGCTCCCAATTCTCCACCAACGTCCTCCTCTTTCTCTAATTATTCTCCTCTTCATTTTGCTTGGCCTTGCCCCCAAGCATGCAAGACAGAGAGTCCTAGAGGTCCAAGATTCTAGAGTGGCTGTTTGCAAGGCGGAGGAGATTACAGTAACTGCCACACTGTATATACTTCTGTGCAAAGAAAAAGGGACAGTGTTCAGAATGTCTCTCACATATAACAAGAGCTGGAGATGGCAGGATACCTGTGTGGCCCAAGGAACTAGAGCTAGCAAATTACGGGCCAAACAATTGCAACCAAAGGCTGGAAGAGGAAAGGTCTGCAACCAGCTCTGTCTCCTAGCTCTCTGGTATTTGCTGCCAACGGGCAGAGTCTATTTCGTGAGGCATCAAGCACTGAAAAGAAGACTCCTGCTGCTGGAAGTTGACAGGAAGTAACGTCCAATGCAAGATCAAGGCTTGTCCTCGAAGCAATGCCCATAATGGAAGAAAAAAAAACAAGAGAAAGCGGAAGAGAAATGTTAAGTCGCAAGTCCAACCTGGCCCCCAGCCTAGCCCAGCCCAAGGAAGGTAGGAGTCAAGGAGAAGAAACTAAAAGAGAAGAGCCTTGGACCACAACATTCTCCACAAGGTACACTCAAGAAACTTCACCCTACTCTTGAACCAAGTTACAAAGAGAGCTTCTTAATCCCTACTTTGGCTCCTTAAAAGCTGCTATCAGTTCACTCATTAGACACATATGATTTCAGAACAACTGTAATAGTTCAAACTAGATGGCTCTTTCCTTCCTAAGGATTATTAATTAAATAAGATCTATATAGCTCTAAGTATACGATACATAAAATAGAATACTCTGTAGAATGTAAGTAACTCTTAGTTCAGTGTATTAATGAACGTCTGTAAGAAATGTTGCAATGATTTCCCTAATGGAAGAGCCTGGGGGAGGTAAATCTGTCTTCTAGGATTTCCTCCCCAGAGCTCAGAAACTCAGGTGTTGTTTTAGCTCTCCTACACTCTCTTCACCCAAGCCCGCCTTCCTGTTGGGGATCGGACCTCCCTATTGGCTCTCTCATACCTTTCAACTGCCTGCTTTGTGACATCACTCTCCTACCAAACCTACTACCACTTGGTAGAGTCTTGGGGTTTCCGTGGAGCTGTTTGGACCAGTAACCAGTGACCTCTGTACTGGACACGTGCGCCGTTCAGCTGCAGCCACTCAGACATCCTCTAGTGTTGTCTCCTCATCCCTTGTACCTGCAGTGGATGCTTCCTCTTCTCTGACCATGTCAGGTAAGAAAAGAAACTTTGGAAAGTTTTGCGTTCGATTTCTTTTGCCCCTAAATTGAGTAGGAGATTCAAAATAGCATGGAATAATGAGGGAAAGTATTGAACTACAAGTCTGGAGACCTAATTTCACTTTTGACTTTGACGTTTACTATCTGTGTGACTTTGGACAAATCACTGGCTGTCTCACAAAGCCTGTTGCTTTCCTTAACTGTTACGTTAGGATACCACATTGGGTTGATCACTCTGATCCCCTTCTTTTCCAGTATTGAGCCTTAAAGGCTACCCATGTAGAAAACGAAATCAGACACTTCTCAAGAGTGTTTCAACAGAAACATAGAAAAGCCAGGGGACATAGAAAACTAGCAATATATACCAAGATGTTTCATCTCTAATGGTCTCCCTCCACTAGGATTTCGACTAGTTGAAAAGAGAGAATAGGGAGAGAGGATGGAGAGTACTGGGCTCTACAGGGAGGCACAGAGTCGAGCGTAAGGAAGTTTAGGATGGTTTTCATTAGCACAGGCCAACAGGCACCAAGAGATGGGAGAAAATGTAAGAATGAAGAGGGAAAGCATAGAGGAGCTCTCAAGAAAAACGGAGTTTGCAATGGAATGCTGATGGGAACCAAAGATTTTCAATTAAAGCAGAAACAGCACAGAGGGAAACCTGCTCAGAGCAGGGCAAAACCAAGTTGATGGTAGCAAACCCTTACATTAACAGACTAAGAAGGAAAGTAAGGCCAGAACAGGGGATCACCAGGAAAGGCAGCTTATCAGAAAAGTCATACTCCGTTTTCTTTCTTTTATTGCCTCTCTGAATACAGTTGGCCACTTGACAGTTTTGAATATAAACGTTTTAGAAATACGTTTTAGAAATGATGCCTCCTATAAACAAGCAACCACAGTGGTTATCTAGGGGGCTGCTTTTCAGTGTTTTATTCTTTCTAATTTTTAAACTAGGTAGACATTTCGCCAATTCAACATTTTAAGTGATATCTTCTAAATTGAATCAGAAGGACTATTTTCCTTTGTGTGATATGTAGGTTCTAAGGCAAGGCTGCTTTTCATTTTTACAGTTATTTCCTTCCTAACACAGAGAGCACATTGATCAACAGCCATCGTTCGCTTGTAGATCTTAGCTACCGAAGAAGAAGAAGAAGAAGAAAAAGTCAAGCCCCACATCTCTAATTCCCCCCCACTTAGGGAATTCCCTGGCGGTCCAGTGCTTAGGACTCGGTGCTTTCACGGCCAGGGCCACGCGGCGCGGCCAAAGAAACAAAACAAACAAACATCCACGTTTATCGAAAACCATATTGTGGAGTCCTGTGGATTTTCTTACATTTGAAAATCTTTTTTAATGGGATTCTAGGCATGATGGTTTTTTGAGGTTTTGGGATGCCATCTTCTTGGATGCTGAAGATGATTCTAATCTAAGTTCTAGGATAAATCCAAAAACCTTCCTGATACATTTTAAGCTTCCTTTCTGCTTATTATATAAGCTATATTCATTGAAATATATATTTCTCCTAGGCTTAATACCTCTTACTTGCTGGGTAAAAATATGAAGGAGCACAATAATGAAACTCTTTTACACTTATTATTTTGCCGTCTGCTTCGTACCGGTTTTCATTGAAATACTTGTCTATGTGTGTTGTGGCTACCTATACATGCACATTTATTGCATTCTGTTGCTTGTTATGCATTTTTTACTGACATACCTTCTCTGTCTGTATGCATTGGCTAGGAATTCATTCACCTCTATCACCTCCATCGTGTTTTCTGGTTAATAGTATTCACTAAAATAGAGTGGGCAAAATTCACTTTCATAATGTTGCATGGATGGTACAGAATGCCATTTGTTAGTAAATTCATTAGGCTTCGATACTTGCCACATACCCCAGTTTTCATTAATATCTATGGATTTCTTTTTCGTTAACGTAATATGCTTGTCATGATTTTTCTTTGTCTTTCTAGAACTTATTGTATCTTCCTCCATATAAACCATACGCAATAGATCAGCTTATTCATCTATTAATTATTACTGCTATTATTATTGGTGGTGGTGTTATAACCACTTTATAGATGAGTAATCTGAAGGAATCAGATAACTTTTCCCTTTCCAAAAGCACTTAAGAAATCCACTTTCGGGTAATCATTTTGAGGTAGGATGAGAAACCAGGCTTGAAGAGGGCAAAAATGACTCTTTCAATTCACCAGTTGGACTGAGCTGTACGTCACCTCTAGGTAATAGCGTGGGAACTGCACAAGCAAAGGGAGACACTGAAGACGACAATGGTAATAGCCGTACTGTTTTCTAATGGACAAAAAAAATGCCTATATTATAAGTTCTGTTTCTCCTGCTTTCTGGCAGTATCATGCTCAGAGTGGAGTCCTGGCAAGGAAGTCAGGATACTTAGGTTCTGAAACCTGGTAATGATACTAACATAATGAGAGAACTTGAACAAGTCAACCCGACCTCTCTGAGCCTCAGTTTCCTTACTCACGAAATGAGACTGAGAACATCGAAGTTCTCTAAGGGCCTCCTAGTTCTAAAATGCTTCCAGTCTAGGAAATAGCATAGAAGTCAATACGAGTGCAGGCTGAAGGGAAAGACAGGGCAGGGAGAAGGTTGCTTCCAGCCTAGAGAACAATCTCTGAACCACACCACTTGGCTCTTCTGCCCGTCTGTGCCCAAGATTGGGAGCACAGGCAGTTAATAGAGAAGAGTGGAAAACTGCTCAGTCCTTACAGCCATCATTAACTGTCTGATTTTGGGTTTCTCAGGAAGTAGTGATAGTAGAGGTGTCCTGATAGCAAGAACCTTCAGATGATGCCGTTCCTCAAACGTAGTGAGAATTTCTCAACCTCCCTGAGTTTGTCATGACCCTCTTGTTCTTACAGAAAATTTCCAACATCCATCTCTACGTGGAACTCTAAATTCTCTGCAGCATTCTCCTCCTGTGGTGAGCAATGCAACTTCCCTAACACGAAGTGTCTGCAACTTCTCCAGAGTCTCTGCCCCTGCCGTCAGTTCGGCATCGGCTACTGGTACCCCTTTCCAGACACTCATGGGTAGTGCCTACCTTTACCAACATTCTAGCACGACTATGTTATCTGGAGTTACGGACCACAGCCAGATCTCCACTTCAGTTGCTTCCTATCCAGGTGTTCTTGAGTGGGACATCACAGCAAGCACTGAAAAGAATTCTTCTTCACTCGGAGACTTTACTCTGGCACTCACTGACCGCCACACAGCTGCCTCCTCCATGTTTCTGGCAGCCCAGTATGATAAAACTTCAGACGCCAAGAACATGGTCCCTCTACATCCATCGCTTTCTGCCAGCCTTGCTCAGGGAACACCATCTCAGATTCCAAATCAGGGGCAGAGCCGCCTGTCACTTCCCTGCCAGGAAGGAAGCCAGGTATATTACTATAACCAAGGCACACTGGGGTCTTTACTGTATGGAGAACTTGGCTCCTGCCCGCAATCCTACGGCTCGGCGTCATACACAGGAAGTCGGGCCTCTGGGCAACCAGAAATGGGAATGGGACTGAAGGAGATTCAGCCCACAAATATCCGACCACCAGCTTCCACCTCTGCAGTCTGCCACCCTGTGCCTGCTCAACGCATCACAGAAACAAGTTTTCAAGGTGAGTATAACAAACGCCAGAGAAAGTTGAAGAATGAGGTCGGCATTCAAAAATGGGGTCAAATCGACAGCTGGGAAGGGGTGTAGAGGCAGGTAGAATTTAGATCCTGAGCCTTTAATAACCACTACCTTCGCTCAGTGCCCTCTGTTTTTAGACTCTACATGAGAACACCTAGGGCTTCCCTGGTGGCGCCGTGGTTAAGAATCCGCCTGCCAATGCAATGCGGGGGACACGGGTTC
This sequence comes from Balaenoptera ricei, assembly GCF_028023285.1. NCBI lineage: Eukaryota > Metazoa > Chordata > Mammalia > Artiodactyla > Balaenopteridae > Balaenoptera > Balaenoptera ricei. The sequence continues at coordinate 35,179,024 of NC_082651.1, forward strand.
GAGCCCTGGTCTGCGAAGATCCCACATGCCGTGCAGCAACTAAGCGCATGTGCCACAACGACGGAGCCTGCATTCTAGAGCCCGTGAGCCTCAGCTACCGAAGCCCACGTGCCTACAGCCCATGCTCCGCAACAAGAGAAGCCACCGCGATGAGAAGCCCGCACACCGCAACCAAGAGTAGCCCCCGCTAGCCGCCAACTAGAGAAAGCCCGTGCACAGCAATGAGAGACCCAGTGCAGCCAAAAAAATAAATACGCAGAATAAATAAGTTCAAACAGTAAATAAATACATAAACATAAATTACAAAAAGAAGAACACCTAATGCAGGTGGGAAGGTGGGAGGGCCACTGTAGAGGTCATCTATGCTACATGTACAAGAACCCCGAGAGCACACCAATCGGTACCACACTTTTCACTGCTGTAGCCGATCGTTCCCCCTGTACTGCCACACTGTAGCACTCCCTTCCCTCATCTACTGCTATAGTCTCTTTGGAAGGTGTTTCAGAACTCTTGTTATGAGAGTGCCAGTTGAACTGTCCTCACTTCCTTCATTTATACCAGGATTGAAGACCTTGTGGTCCGAGATCCTGTCCAGAGAGCAAGCAGGCTAAGACTCTGTCTTTGCTGATGTATTTCATCAGAAAGGGCTCTACCCCCTCTCCTAGTTCATGGTGTGACGTGTTCTTGGCCTCTCGGGAGAGTGGGGAGAATGGAAAGGACCCTATATGAGAATATGCTAGGCTTTGTAAAACATTTCAGGTTTTTAAAAATAAGACTCATTTTGTATTGGACTTATAACAGTCCTATGAAATACAAAGCGAGCCGAGAATCAGTGACAGGAAAGGCTCACCAGTAAGAATTACAACAGTCACCGCTTACCTCGTAGCATAGGGCACTGTCCATGATCCTTAAGAAGAGTTAGTAGAAATGCCTTGCCCATCTTGCCCCTGAACCCCTTGAAAGGTACATGACTGCTGTGTTGGTGTTTAGGGGGAGCATCTCACTTACCAGGGACTGACTTCTCCCTTGATCCCTTTGTAGGGATGGAGACCTCCCCCCTGGTGATGAAAAATTCCCTGGGATTGCAACCTCCAAGCCAGACGTTTTGTGTGACACAAAGTCAAGAACTCCCCAAGTCCTGCAGTAGCAGAAACAGCCACATACTTGAGAGTAACCCACCATCTGAACTTGGGGACATTTCAGTGACAGCTCCAGTCCAGAGTGCCAGGCGTCTCCTGGCCCTGCCTCCAGCTCCAAGCCAGGGACAAATAGAGAGTAAGCACGTGGATGATATCAAAACCAAGCTTTCAAAGCCTCTGGATGCCTACCAGATCCCAACAGAGAACCAAGATCCTCCACTACTCCCTTTAGGAATCCCTGATATTCACCAGCCGCTGGCCTGCACCGATCCCCTCAGCCAAGAGGAGCAGCCTGGTTCTGAAAATGCTGATCTGGGAGAGAACAGCCGGAGTCGTCAGGACCTAGGGACACTTGAAAATGGGACTGAACCTAGCAGTGGTCTTGCAGACATTACTACACTGGCGGAGGATATTCACCTTCCCCAGCTCTTTAATCCTTTGAAAGAGCTTGATCAATCCCAAGGTCCCAACGTGATCAAAGCTAAAGACACCAGAGCCATTAAGGTGAATCAGGTGCAGGAAAAGCCAAGTGTCATAAAGGTTCCCTCTGATCAACCCAGGAAGAACAAACAGAAAGCCTCTGAGCCTATCAGTGGCGCTCCCAAGGCCAAAATCCAGCCAAAGAAACCAGAGTGCCTGTTAGGGGGAGAAGTGGTTACCTGCCACGCTGCAGTCAGTGACAGGGCTCCTGTGAACACGGCCAAGCACTCTCAAGGCAAACCTCAGAAAGCTGCATCCAGAAAGATCAGCAAAACTAAGAGCCACGGGCAGGAAAAGACCAAAAGGACCAGAGGGAGAAACAAGGCTGAAGAGAACAAGCAGTCAGGGAACAAAGTCAAGGCAGAAGAGAAGCCAGCAATCCCCCACACGAAGCGAAAGGAACACCAAACTGAGCTTCTCCAACAGAGCTTTCAAAAGCCTCGAACCTCCCTTGGCGTGCGCATGCTGGAGTCTGTGAAGGTTCTTCATGCGCTGGGGAAGAAGAATGAGACGAAAACTGGGCTCTCTTCCTGTCGGCTCTTGGGAAAGTCAAGCAACCCCAAAGACCCCCAGCCACCCCCAGCTATCCAGCCATGGCGGCATACCCCACGTGAGGGGAAGGGTCCTGAGAAAACGCAAGTCCAAGCCCAGAAACCAGACAGCAGTGCTGAAACAGAGTGTCCATCTCCAGCCCAGTATGAGCGGCCTCCTCCTGGGAAGGTCAAGTTGATACCTCTGCCTTTTTCTGCCTGGGACAAGCCTCAAGCTCGACCCGCTCCTCGGAGGCCACAGTCTCTGGCCTCACATCGGCCTGCTGGGGCTTACCGTGCCCAGCCTGGTTCTACTGACTCAGCTCAACCTGCTGCAGTCAATTCATCCCAGCCAGCTCCTGCCTCTTTGCCAGGCCCCGCCAAACCAGCTCAGCCAACTGTGACCAACCCAACCCAACCGGCTTGGACCAACCACACCCAGCCTCGTGTCCCTCAGTCTGCTGCTCCTAGGCCTGCACCCTCCAAAACTTCATCTGGCCCTCCTCTCCAGCGGGAGCCTGTTCCCCCTGCTGTGAATAAGCGCCAGGCCCCACCCAAGCTCCAAACCCAATTTCTACTCCAAGACTTCAGCAAGCAACGAGTTCCATGGAGGGAACCCAACGTGCCTGAGCCAGTCATGTCAAAGCCCATCGAACAAGAGCAGAGGCCAGAGCGAGAGGCCATGAAGAGGCGGGCTCAACAACAACGGGAGAATGCTGCCAGATACACCTCTTCGGGCAAGCTGCAATTTTTCACCGAGAGGGAAAACGAAATGGAAATTGCCGACTACTACGGATACGTCAAGTGAGAGCTGCTAGGATTCTTGGTGCCACCTTGGCTACCAGCTGTTCTTCCATACACAGGTAAGACAGGTATAGAACTGAATAAGTAAATGGAATACAATTAATAGACGAGTAACAAACCTTTCGAATTTTCAGATGCTGCTAACTGGGGCGTGAGAAAGGAAGGACTGAAAGTTGGATGGGAGAATGAAGGAAAGGGGTAAAAACTGAGCAAAGAGGAAGGAACTTGGCCCAGGGCTAGGAAGGCCAAAAGAGACGTATGGATTTAGGAAAGGAAGCAGGAGTGAGGATGAAATGGCAGAAGTAAAAAGCAGGGTCAGAGGTCTGGGTTGAAAGAACACAATTGGAGTAGAGTTGAAGGTGACAGAAGAGGAGTCTAGGTTTACTAGGAGAAATAGAAAAAGTCTCTCGGGGACGCTGGCCTTAAGTCTCACAACCACCAGATAGGTATTTCAGAAAACAAGAGGTTCAGGACACATCTCTGAAAGGTCTGAGTCGCCTTATTCAGGTGTGACTGTAGTGGGGGAATAGGGAAATCTACCAGAGAAGTGGCTAGGGCTCAGAGTTATCCTAGGGGCAGCTGACGACAGGGGCAGAGCCAAGGGAACTGCTGGATCAGGAGGCCCACGAACAAATCAGGGGCATAGCCGCCTGTCACTTCCCTGCCAGGAAGGAAGCCAGGTATATTACTATAACCAAGGCACACTGGGGTCTTTACTGTATGGAGAACTTGGCTCCTGCCCGCAATCCTACGGCTCTGCGTCACACACAGGAAGTAGGGCCTCTGGGCAACCAGAAATGGGAATGGGACTGAAGGAGATTCAGCCCACAAATATCCGACCACCAGCTTCCACCTCTGCAATCTGCCACCCTGTGTCTGCTCAACGCATCACAGAAACAAGTTTTCAAGGTGAGTATACAGACGGCAGAGAAAAGTTGAACAATGAGGTCAGCATTCAAAAATGGGGTCAAATCGACAGCTGGGAAGGGGTGTAGAGACAGGTAGAATTTAGATCCTGAGCCTTTAATAACCACTACCTTCTCTCAGTGCTCTCTGTTTTTAGACTCTATATGAGAACACCTAGGGCTTCCCTGGTGGCGCCTGCCAATGCAGGGGACACGGGTTCGAGCCCTGGTCTGCGAAGATCCCACATGCCGTGCAGCAACTAAGCGCATGTGCCACAACGACGGAGCCTGCATTCTAGAGCCCGTGAGCCTCAACTACCGAAGCCCACGTGCCTACAGCCCATGCTCCGCAACAAGAGAAGCCACCGCGATGAGATGCCCGCACACCGCAACCAAGAGTAGCCCCCGCTAGCCGCCAACTAGAGAAAGCCCGTGCACAGCAATGAGAGACCCAGTGCGGCCAAAAAAATAAATACGTAGAATAAATAAGTTCAAACAGTAAATAAATACATAAACATAAATTACAAAAAAAAAGAACACCTAATGCAGGTGGGAAGGTGGGAGGGCCACTGTAGAGGTCATCTATGCTACATGTACAAGAACCCCGAGAGCACACCAATCGGTACCACACTTTTCACTGCTGTAGCCGATCATTCCCCCGGTACTGCCACACTGTAGCACTCCCTTCCCTCATCTACTGCTATAGTCTCTTTGGAAGGTGTTTCAGAACTCTTGTTATGAGAGTGCCAGTTGAACTGTCCTCACTTCCTTCATTTACACCAGGAGTGAAGACCTTGTGGTCCGAGATCCTGTCCAGAGAGCAAGCAGGCTAAGACTCTGTCTTTGTTGATGTATTTCATCAGAAAGGGCTCTACCCCCTCTCCTAGTTCATGGTGTGAAGTGTTCTTGGCCTCTCGGGAAAGTGGGGAGAATGGAAAGGACCCTATATGAGAATGCTAGGCTCTGTAAAACATTTCAGGTTTTTAAAAATAAGACTCATTTTGTATTGGACTGACAACAGTCCTATGAAATACAAAGAAAGCCGAGAATCAGTGACAGGAAAGGATCACCAGTAAGAACTACAACAGTCACCGCTTACCTCGTAGCACAGGGCACTGTCCGTGATCCTTAAGAAGAGTTAGTAGAAATGCCTTGCCCATCTTGCCCCTGAACCCCTTGAAAGGTACACGACTGCTGTGTTGGTGTTTAGCGGGAGCATCTCACTTACCAGGGACTGACTTCTCCCTTGATTCCTCTGTAGTGATGGAGACTTCCCCGCTGATGAAAAATTCCCTGGGATTGCAACCTCCAAGCCAGACAGCTTTCCTATGGAATGACAGAGAACTTGTCAAGGTGAAACACCAGTCTGCGGGAGAAAGGGAAGAAGAGAATGATGGAAATCGTTTCTGGGAAACTATTTTTACATTATGTGTTGTTTGTTCCCGGTAAATAAACTGAAATCTTCTTAACAGTAAAACAAAATCGAAACCACTAAAGCCAATAATACAGGAGTATAACGTTCGAAAAAAATTTCTTTGGCTGCGCAGCATGTGGGATCTTAGCTCCCCAACCAGGGATTGAACCCACGCCTGCTGCATTGCAAGCGCAGAGTCTTCACCACGGGACCACCGGGGAAGTCCCAGGACTATCACTTTTAAAGGAGAAGGTACAAACCCCTCGGTTCTATGAACTGGAGATTTTTAGTAAGAAGTCAATATATTTGTTGTTAGGCACATTTTATGTTAGGCTGTCTCCCTGCACAGGATGCAGGCGCCTTGAGAATGGAAGTCATATCCCTCTATAGTACGTCCCTCTTCTTTCTGCTTTGCAGTTTGCTGCTCCACTTGTTCAACCCCACCTAGTAATAACCTATACTTCCCTTGTTCCTGTTTTCCCATCTGGAAAACAGACAAAAGGCCACCAAACAACGCAAAGGTCTCAACAAATAAGGGATATCCAAAACCAGAGATGGCCAGAACTTCTGTACCCCTGATGAAATAGTCCTCATACAAAACCTGATAATCAAATTCCTTAATGCTAGGAATCACAGTGAAAAATAGTATCTGAACTGACTTCTGTCAGATGAGTGAGAACTAAGGTTAATTCAGTGTATCTGAAGCATAGAAAGTGAGGGCAAAAGTGGCACAAGATGGGACTAGAGAAGCAGAGAGGATTCTAGACCACGCAGAGTCTTAAAGGCCAACAGTGTGTTTTCTATTCTCAAAACAATGTTTGTGAGCGATGTTTATGAGCAACGTTCCAACTTGCTTTGAAGGTTTCTTGTGTGAAGAGTGGATTGGAAGGAAACAAGATATATGGACACTAGTTAGGACCTAATCGCA